>NC_041042.1:17445821-17566277 GCF_900634625.1 Parambassis ranga
ACACAGAGGTGAGTCAGTGGATAGCTGAGGTCTGTCTGACCTTATAGGAAAAATGACCATGATCCAACACTGTGGACTGAGTGTTTTCATTTGACCCTGTACTTTATTTTGAAACAGACTACTAATTGTTCGGTCCACTAAGAGTTCAATTGTTATTCCACAGTATCAGATCATCAACAAAGGGGCATGATGTGTCATATGTGCAGGACATTAAAGGATGACTGTCTGCTATGTCATGAAAGGAAATGATTATGTTTACCTCTGTTTTACTGCAGATATTAGTTCTCATCATGGAGGCTGTAACTGAACTGATACTGCAGAACAACACTCAACTCAACATCACTGTCATTGGAGTCTCTGGCGCTGGTAAATCCACCTTTGTTAATGCCTTCAGAGGCATAAATGATGGAGATGATGGAGCTGCACTCACTGGTTGTAAGGAAAACAGCAAAGAGGCTATAGCATACTTCCATCCAAACTATCCTAATGTGACCTTCTGGGATCTCCCTGGTATCGGCACCACCAACATTCCAGCTAAAAAATACAAAAAGAAAGTTGGACTGGAGAAGTTTGACTTCATCATAATTTCAGCTAACCGCTTCACAGAAAATGATGTCAGACTTGCTCAGGAGATTCAGAAGATGGGGAAGAGGTTCTACTTTGTCCGCTCAAAGATCGACAGTGATTTATATAATGAGAAAAAGAGTAGAAAGAGCAACTTCAACAAAGAGAAGACTCTGACAGACATCAAGGAGGACTGCATTAAAGGTGAGCTTTCTGTACTTAATGTTATTCTAACATTACAATGCAGTTCAATGCATAATGTTACAGTGGGGGTGCTGAGGGTCCCTAACTCTAAATAAAGGATGTATCCAAAGTACAGTTGATTTACTGTTGGCTAACATTAAATATTATCAACACAGAAAAACATACTAAGATGACTTATTGCTGCTGTCTGCATCGTCACACCTGACACAGCTCCCTGTCTGATAGAAGTCAGTTTATTATCTGAACACACTCATGCAGATTTAAGTCTGACAAGAAGAACTGTCGTGTAACTATGTGATCTTACAAATCAAACAAACTGCTGAACAGACAAATTTACTATCAGCTCACAAACTGTTACTGTGTATCATAATGGAATTTTCTTTTTTTGTTTACATATTTAAAACTGCATATTTGGGCTGTATTTTACAGTTGTTGTTCTGCTCGTTAGTCTGAAAGTCATTATTAATGACAACAATGATAAAGTCTGAGTTGTATTTTGACCTTTTTTCTAACGCAGGTCTTCAAGATGCAGGTTTGAGTCTCCCCAGGTCTTCCTGGTGTCCAGCTTTGAGCTCCATGAGTATGACTTCTCTCTGCTACAGGAGACATTAGAGACAGAACTTCCTGAACACAAGAGGAACGCTCTGCTGATGACCACACCCATCACCAGCCTGGAGATCATTGCTAAACAGAAAAAAGCTTTTAAGTCCAAAATTAAATACTATGCTGCTGCATCTGCAGCTGGAGCAGCTGTTGCTGTTCCTGGTCTTTCTATTGCTGCTGATGTAGGCATACTGATTGCTGCTGTCACACAGTATGTACATGGGTTTGGCCTTGATATTCCAACAATGAAGAGGGTTGCTGCCAGAACAGGTGTGTCATATGATGATCTGCTTGCTGTCATTGTTTCACCACTGGCTGCAGCAGAAGTCACTCCTACACTTCTCCTCAGAGTGATGGCCTCACTAGCAGGCACAGCTGCATTAATGGCAGCAGAGGAAAGATCCAGGTTCATTCCAATAATTGGAATCCCAATAGCAATGGGCCTCTCTTATATCACAATATACAGAGTTCTGAGTCACATCCTCGACATACTTGCTGAGGATTCAGAGAGAGTCTTTAGAAAGGCTTTTGGTTTTGGTTCAGTGTGATAAATCATATTTTTTCTGCTTTGTATTTTAACCAATATGTGTTCATAGTTGATCAGTGTGTCAGGGGGCCTCAGCAGGTCTCTGTTTCTCTTTCAGTGCAGAAACAACAGAGGAACTTCTTACAGCTTAAAACATTAAAACTTCCCTTCTTCATTTGAACATACAAAGAAATGTTATCCTATTATTCATGTGCAAAATGTTAAAACTCTGTTGAATATTGTTGTTCTGCCTTTTCTATGTCTTTGTAACAGCTTTGCTTCACTACCAGTAATATAGTTTTTGTCTGTCCAAGCCTGTAAAACAAGTTATTGATTGCTTCCCTCTAGTGGTCACAGTGAGGAATGACAACAGATATAATTATTATTTCCACAATGATGTTATAACATTTATGACTTGTTTTCCACATGGTAACATATTGATTGTTGCTCTTCTTCTACATGCACACACATGGACTTTACTTTTATTGTGAAGAAGAAAAAAAACAATGTATTGTAACGGACAAAGGTTTATTGTAACCCTACAAAAGACACAGGGTGAGAAAAATAAAATTATAGAAATGAAAAAAGGTTTCTCATCCTTATACAAGTCTCAGGACTATCCATCATACACGGACCAGTTTAATCATTATTCATATTTTTTTAATATAACATTTTGTCGTAATGCTGTGTGTACATACAAAATATAGCAAACTAAATAAGGCAAATAAATAGAGGTACAATTTACAGGAAAATGGAACATTCCTCAATGTTTTAATCTTTTTTTTTTAATCTTATCTCAAACATCAAGAATGGTGTACAAAATGCTTTTTTTTTCCAACTGTACATCTTTCGGTGGAGGATACTTATTCTTTTTTTTTCCAACCATAAAAATACTGACTCCTCACACAATGATACGAGCTCAAAGAACGGGTGCAACTTTTTAATCAGGCAGTACAAACTGTGGTGTAACGGGTGTGGGTCGATTCTGCAGGCAATGTTAAAGGATAAAGTCATAAACACGTCACACTTTGTGCACCCTTCTGTAGGCATGCAGGTCAACGCCATGTGCATGAAATGACAGAAATGTGGTGGTGATAGAAAATACAACCCCCATCCACCCCCCCACCCTTCCCTCCATCTTTTTTCTTTATTTTTTTTCTTGGTGACACAGGCTGTGGAAGATACACTTCCTGTCACCTCTCTGACATCCTTCACTTGCCCCCCCCACCTCTCTCTTTCTTCCACACACCATGTTTATTTTTTTTTTTATTTGCACCACACTTTCTTTGCACCCTTTTTCATTTCGCGAGGTGCCCAAGCCATCAAAAATGTCGCCGCTAATGGAAATGTCCCATCTTAAAAGTGCATTGAACAAGCTACTCATGTTTCTCTTATTTTCCATCTTTACACTCCAAAATCAGCCAGTCAATGGCCAAAAATAAAACATCCAAAACATGTAATAACACAAACACATATTAATACTGACAATGTTGCAATACCCCTCAGTAGGCCAATAGCCTGCACTACAATATGGGTTAAAGCTCGAATTTAGGAGTTTAAAGGGTCTGATATACTAACTGATTAACTGGAAAGACGAAGGAGCAGAAGTCAGGAAATAGAATAGCTCAAATGTACAAGAGATGCTGGTTGAAAAATATTTAATCATATGTCATCATCCTCCTTTTTACTGAATTGATTTGGTTAGCTGGTTAACCTCTGAGCTGTGGGTCTCATGTCAGCTTCTCTCTGCTTCAGGGGAGAAGTTAAAAGAATAAAGCCGATGAAGGATACATTAAAGCTAAGAGGATGCACAGGTGACAGGCCAAACCGCTCTGATACTTATCTACCTTCATGCTTATTTAGGAGATGGTGAGTGAGGAAGTGTCAGCTCTAAATCAAAGTGAACTGCACTATGAGGAGCCACCAGATGGCGCTAGTTAGCCTGATTGCAAAGCCAGAAATATGGTGTGAAAACAGGATCAGAGGCACTTAAAGGTGAACGTTTAAACACAAAGCCAGAATGTGGACAAGAGTTTGAGATACGTGTGGGCCAGTTCTTATTCGGGCTTTCTAATCTTACTGTATATAACAACAAGTGCTCATTGAGTCAAGTGCAGTGGGAATAAATTCAACCAGATTAAATGAGAAGTAATGAGAATACATCACAACATTCCTCCTAATGAAGTCCTGCACTGCATGTGTGGCCCTTCACATACGTGGAATGAACACAACCAAACACTAATTGGACGATGCCACATTATTTCATGTGATTCATGCCGTGTTTTGCTGGCTAATAATGGAGTGTCAGCCAATCAGCTTCTGTGTCTCCCGAAGTTCTGACAACCACTTCCTGTTTGTTCATCTGAACACAACTCTATGTGAATGGAGCTGGATCATTCTTAGACTTTGAATATACATATATACATCTACAAAAATCCTGGTAGAAAATGAGGTGGGCATCATTTTGTTGGTATGGCAACAGGGTCTGTAAACATCTGAGAGAAGCTGCAAGGAGAGATGAAAGTATGGATGATGTTAAAGAACCCTAACATGTCTACACCATTCTGTAAGTGCCTTGTTGTACACTTGACATTACATTAGATCTGACACATTGTGCGGTCTGATCTCACAATGTCATATGTAAGAAAAATGATGTAGTCAAAAGCACCAGTTAAACTCAGAGTGAAACATCCTCAGCCAGTTAGTACCTGTGCCTTTAAGTCCTTCCTTCATGTAAAGGTCATCAGAGAAGACAGAGGACGCTTCTGAGAGTGAAGTCTGTCTGAAAAGCTACAGTGCAAAAAAGACAGCACAGGTGCGAAAAGTATAAGCTATTATCTCTTTTACATAAAGCGCAAAATGTATAGAAATTCACTTCAACAGCAATGTGAACTTGCAACACTGACAAATAATGCATTGCGTGTACAAAATCCCAAAATGCCAAAACATAAAAAAACCTCTTTGCAATTAGCTTGTCTGCATCTAAATATAAATATATATCAACGCCTAATTGCAGTATGTTTGTATGAATACATTTACATGTGTTTGCTCTTTGCTATGGCACTGCCCAATGCCAGAACATGTCAGAGTGAAGGGTGAGGCCTGACCCATGTGGCACCGTGCACCCTCTGTGGGAATGCTTGTGAGAACGTTGGGATGAATCTTCCCGTCTTCCTCCTTTATTCAAAAGCCTACAAACATGTGCTTGACTGCAGGACCCCCCCTTCTTCTTCTTCTTCTTCTTCTTCTGGGGTTATTACATCTGCCTGGTCCAGTCTTCTTTCTCTTGGCCTCGTGTCTATGTACAGTGCGACTGGCTGATCCCAAATGTGTGTGTGTTTTTTGTTTTTTTTTTAGAACCGACAGGACCTTCTGTAGCACCAGGAGCTTGACAGAGGAGTGGCGAAGGGGAAACGGGAGCAAAACAGCGGGCTGATTCTGTTTTGTGAGAACCTTGAGCACAGTGTTAAAAGGATGACGTGGGATAATGTGTCACAGTGGTCTGTCCGTCCAATCCCGCTTGTCCAACTCAGGAGCTCATTCAACGTCCAGGACAAATGGGCTGGCTGTGGAAGAGGAGAGCTTTGCATCCTTCAAGACGGCACAGCTGTCCACATGTCCAGTCTGGCCATTATGTACACCCCCCTCCAATGTCAGCCATCGCTGTTCCAGAACCTGGATTAAAGGTGTTATACATCTATGCCATGGCAGTATTTAGGTGTCTGGTCTTATTTTTGTTTCCATTCCTTTTCCTGACCTAGTAGTTGACCTTGGTGACGGCCCTTTCCCGACCGCCACCTTCCACTAGCTGGTTGACAGAGCGCTTGCGATTACGCTTGAACTTGTTTAGGTCCTTATCGAAGACCTCGCCGGAGCGCAAAGCTGAGACCAGGTCGTCGAACTCCCCGCCCACCTCGTCTGAGGCGCCGCTCTTCTTGGCCCGCCGTTCCCGCTCCCGCTGCTCCTTGAGCTATAGAGGGAGGGGGGAGGACATGAAAATCACGTTGAAAACATTAAAACGTCGGTTCGAAACTAAAATTCAATTGCTGTTTCGGCGTCTCACCATGGCCTCCATCCGTGCCCTTCTCTCCTCCTCGTCTTTGCGTCGCTGCATGTTCTCCAGGTCTTGCCTTGCTTCACTAAACGACTGTAAGAAGGTGTCGAAGATCCCAAAGAATTCATCAGGCTGCATCCTCCTTTCTTCCTCCCCAAAGTGCTTCAGAGATTTGGCAAACTGCACAGAACATGACATTTGAATACATGAAATAACAGAAAGGCTGACAAATATGGCTGAAAAAAGCTCATCCATTACTGCATGATCTTTTATAGACAGGTAGGCATGCTTCATGCTTCAAAACTGCAACCACACGCACACACAAGTAGGAGGATGGTTGTGATTTGACCACCGTATGTCCACCCTGTTTGGTTCAAGCTGTTCAGTGCTCTGTGCCAGAACGATGCCTGCAGCCAATCCTGCCCTGCATGCCTACACACTCAGCAGAAGTATACTGTTATTATCCATCTGACATCAGCAGACATCAGTGTTTTACCTTCACTTTTTTGAGATGATAACACTTGATTATATTATTTCAACTTGACAATTCACACTCAGCATCTTTTCAGGCTTAAAGTTAACACAAACACTGGTAGATGAAGTGTTCAGACATACAGTAGCAGTTTTTGCCCATAAACACTACGCTGACATGAACCTCATTAAGTTAATATGGTGAAACAAACACTGTCTTACTACTACTTTTTTTCTTGAAAGCAGGTGCCTACCTCATCCAGATGAAGCATGCTAACGATGAGCTTCCGAGCCAAAGCAGTGACTCATGATGCTAAAAAGCTCTGTAGAGCTGAGTGGAGGTAACAAGAAGGGCAGTGATCTTAAACAGAGATAGATGGACCTGGTTTGGGACACATTATTCATTAGCTTTTAGCTTAATATTAGCCCAATCCCAGCCAGGTCTGCCATCTTTTAAAGTCCCTGCAAACAATTCTGTTGTGTTGTGAGTTTCTGCTTGTACAAATAAATTTGCTGGCATGTCCCAATACAAACCAAAACTACATAGTCAGTTGGAAGGGGTGTACTGTACTACTCTGAGTGACAGGAAATATCAGGTCACTCTGGTTTACATGAGCTGAACATGGTCCTACTGTTGTGATAAAACAGAGTTGGGGTTCGCTATTTTCTGAGGATGCAAAACCATCCTGTCATTATGGTACTGGTCTCCACAGCAACCCCACCATCATCTCTCTCTCTCCTAGTAATTATGTGTCTGGTCAAATTGGTTTCCTCTCATCCCCTCGGGTCTGTGCTAAATGAGTAAACACAGACACACACACACACAGAATAAAGTGGAGGAGTCACAGAGATGTAACTCATCTCACACACACTGCCATGCCAGTGAGAGGCTAACAATCATTGTGTGGTGTTGATGACGATTTGATGTATCCTTAATATGTGACTGTGACTTTTACTAGCTCTGATATGTCTGTGGTCACAGTCTGTTATGTGCCATTAGCTAAAGGTCTTTAAGTTAGCCGACGCCTTGCTGAACATACATTTTCAAAGACTACATTGACGACCAGTACCCACAATTCTGCTTTTTCCCCCTGTGCTGTTCTGTTCTTGCTGTTGAAAGTGAATTTAATACTCTCCCTGCTCATTGGTGTGGGGGTGTGTTGTTAAGCATAAACCCAAACAATCCCTCTGAATAAGAGAAAATCCCTCCTCTCCTCTGGAAACCTCTGTCCCAATGACCTTGGACAACTGTAATCCTTTGTAATACATGTAGTAGTGTCTACTCCACTGAGCATGTGTGTGTCTCTTTTAACACACACACACACATTTATATCTGTTGCCATGGAGCTTTATGAGCCTCAGCGGGCTGCCTGCTCTGTTTAGTCATCCTCTACCTTCTTGAGGACCAAGTGCACGCCTACACTTCCATATTTGTATTCCACTGAAAACCGAGCCCTGAGTCAATGTGTCAGTCTCCCCACTTACCAACCTCACACACACACACACACACACATATAGACCGACACAGCTGTGTGTTTAGAGTCTGGGCTGCTGAACACAGGTCCTTTTGTTTTACAGCAGTAACTGCTGCCTTCTGTTCTTTTTTCTCTGACGTCCTAACTGGTGCTTTTTCCCTCCAATTTTTTTCACCGACCTCCTCCTTAAATAAATAATTAGGCAAAGCAGAGGGCGCAGTTTGAAACCTGAAGGCCTGTCCTTCTTTCTTTTACTCTACCTTTCTTACAATCTGAGTCTGCAGCATCACTGTCAGTTATTTTGGTGCAGTAAGTATATCTGCACTGAAAGCTTCCACTGTGTCAGCAACAGGATGCTAAATGTACAACACAGCACAGAAGGCCTGCAAATGAAATAACACGTTCGTATAAATCTTTTCAACACAGGATTACTTTGGGATTCCCACAGTCCCACTGATATCATCAGCTCACATACACCCGACCATACATCAATGCACAAGCCAGCAAGGTTCATTTGTCTCAGGCCTGTGGATTTAAAGCTCTAATTTAAAGAGACAAACACAAAGAGAAGATGTGTGTGTGTGTGTGGGGGGGGGGGGGGTCCAAGGTAATCTTTCAATGTTGGGTTTCACTGGCTCTGCTGAAGTCATCCCACAGGAGTAAGAGAGATGAACGGAGGTTTCACAGTTCCTCCCCTCAGCCTTCAGTCCATCGGTCTGACATGAGGTCTTGGCACGGTTGATGATGCCAAAGCCACCCACATGATGCAGAAACAAATGGTTAAACAATTACGTACCTTGTCCTTGGCTTCACTCAGCTGGTCCTCCAGTTCAGAGAAGCTGAAGCCCGCCACAGTGATAAAGTCCCCGATCACAGCCACAAACTTATCCCCACGTTCCCTCGTCCTGCTCTGCTGGTAGTGCAGCTCCTGTAGGAGAGACGACAGACCAGAGGTGTTCAAAGTGAAGACTTCACATCACCTCAGCTGTCTGTATTTAGGCCCTTATTTCTGTTGTCCCATGTGACAGTACGTGGAACATTACCAGCCTTTAAACACCTCACCCCACTGTCCATCTCCGCACTGCACACACACACATAATTACAGACAGGAGAAGAACCAAAGGGAGGGAGTGTGGTAAAAACTCACCGCTTCCAGAGCCTTCAGTCCACTTTTGATATTGTGAACTTCTTTTTCTAACTCTGCCAAGCTGAAAGTAGAAGAAAACAGAAAATTTGCATTTCCAATATTTTTTTTACCCCGCTCAGAGCTATATGGTGAAAAGTTGAGCACTCACTTGACTTTGGCAGCCTCTGGCACACTGCAGAGGTCCTCCTGGATGTGCAGCGTGTCTGGGTAGTTCTTCTCAAAGATCATGATCAAGTAGTGCAACATTGTGATGTTCCTATTGAATCACAGGTCAACGCATAAAGTCAGAATGAAGATACCGTAATAGACATTACTACAAATGTTGGACATTTTCCTTAAAATATATATATATTAAGTAGATTTTAATCATTTTTTTGTTTTCCTATTTTTCAGTTGCTATGCAAGTCATAGCAAAAGGTAGAGCAGAAAACAACTTAATATGTAAGTAAGTACGTATGAGAAGGATTTGTTTGGGTTTGCAGTAGAGCCGACTCAGTGAATGAACACGTGTGCGAGTTACAATGGCTGACGTCATGATGTTTTTTAAATAGTGTGTTAAACTGACGTCCACAGTCCTCGATCCCGGCCTACCTGTCTATGCTGGACTTTGTGTCAACGATCTTATTGAGGCTGGAGACCTTGAATCCGTAGGCATTCCCTCTCTGGCCTTTGTTCATAAAGTTGCCAAAAGCCAGCACCACCTCCAGGACCTGAGTCAGACGTTTGCTTCGGACCACCTCCCTGGACGCATTCAGGATGGCTGGAGGAAAATGGAGAGAAAGAGAGAGAGGCAGCTGGAGAGATCTTATAGTTGGCGACTGATATGTTTGCACTTTCAGCCTTTCATGTTACATAACGGTCTGGCCTTGGACAACTCTCTTGTGTTTCTTCACTCACATAGAAACTCAGAGTCTCTCATCCTTTCCTACATTGTTAACATCTTTCATGATGTGAGTGATCAATACTTCCCACAACAACTGGGCAGCCTGGTGGGGAAACCCGTCAACTCCTTCCATCCATCCATAAAACAGCATGGGGAAGGGAATATTCCAAACACTGCCTGTTCCTTTCCCCCCTGAGATCAGGCTTGTCTGGCAGAGTGCAGGTGGTTCCCCTTCTCCACAGAGGAAACCTCAGTGTGAATGTGAAAATCATTAACAATATCCATACTGTTATTGTTACAGCTTGTTCTGCTGTGATACAGCATGGGAACCATTCTTCTGGCAGAGCACTGCTGGATGCAGAGAGCCTTTTAAAATGGTTCTCTTGAACAAGCTGGGTGGTCTAGGGAAGTGCAGTCTCATCTAGAGTATATGACAAAGTAACATGAATAATAAAAAGGGATGAGAACTTTATTACGGGCATAGATGAACAGTGCGGTCTGGGAATATTTGGATTCAACGGGGATCCTGGAGGTTTGGACCCACTCTCTCTGGATTATTCCTCAGCTTGAACAGTCCTGGCTTTGGGTTATGTATGTCAGCAGACGCATTTTATTTGATCTCAGACTAAACTCTGCAGCGCACACACAAGGCTGATCTTTGATTCAAATAAAGCACTGCTGGTAAAAATGACATGACGTGTTCATCAAAGCCTAGAAAAGCATCCAGGCCAGCAGAGAGGCGTCTTTCAAGTCTCGAACAGACGCTATGACAGCTCGGCCGTGACACAAACACGTCTGTGGAGTCTTTTTCCTCAGTCTGTGAAGCAAGCTGTGGTGTTTACAAGAGATGTGCTCCCTTCTTGGAGTGGGCCAGCTTTCCAAAACAGCCTCCCTAGTAACCTGGATGCTGGCTTGTAGGTGGCTCACGTGCACAGGGATCGTGATGGATTGTGACATATATATAGTTGTTTCTAGATTCGCAGAATGTGACTTCATGCTCTAAAAACAAACTAGTTCTTTGGCTCTATTTCTGTAACATGACTATGTGCTGAGTGCAGTATCAGGACAGTTTGGGTGACTGAATTTTAGCAATATTATAGGCTAATACTGTCCACAAACAGTTAACAAACACATTAACCACCTTGTCTGCAGCTCTACATACAATCTTTAAAAATAGGTCACAATATATAAATAAATAACTTCTATGAACGACTTTCCCTAAACATCTGGCCCCTTTTATAGAGCGGTTCAACTGTGATTCCTACACAGTTTAATGGCCTCTGAGGTGTTTTGTCCTTACCTTCAACTTTAGGCTTGGTTTCAGCTAGACGCTCTGCGAACTTCTTCTTGAAGAACAGAGCCTGCAGTCTCTGCTGGTAGTGGTCGATCCTAACAAGATGTTAAAAGAAAGAACAAAAAAAAACACACAGAGTGAGGTAAGTTACATTTGTCTCCCTAGGGGAGTGTAAGTTCAAAGCTAAAAGTCACCCAATTGTACAAAACTCCCTCTCTCAGTTTTCACTGGCCTTTGCATCCAATATGCTCCCATCAAGCTGGAGGGTTGACAAATGGGCACATTAAACTTGCCACAAGTACACAGGAGGAGGATATGGGAATTTTCAAAGAGGGGCCGGGGATATTAAATCACAAATAAGGGAAATAACTAAATCCCAGATGTATTTCTTAAGACCACAGGAGATGTGGTCAAAAGTAAAGAAAGTGGACAGGGTAATATTTCACTGATGGAGGCTTAATTATGTTGTACAAACAGTGTAGATTCTGAGAAGGGATGAAACACAGAAAAAAAGACTTTAAAACATCGATGCTGTCTGAAGTGTCTGCAGTTTTCAAAACACAGTCACAACTTTTTCAAAGCTGAATGATGAATCATGCAAGTCTGAGGTCTTGTTTTTGACACCACCCTCCCCCCATACGGCTACCAAGGTTAATCTTTTGTAACACAGTCCTTGTGCCTTTAAAATATCAGGATCTGTTAAGGAAATGAGTGGAGTGAACCCGAGCACATTCATCAGTGTTCTAGTTTCATAGGGAAACTAGGGACACCACATGCAGCCTCCTGAATTAGAGGCAACATTGCAGTTGAGAGTACCTGCTCATTTCAAAGAGGAAGCGGTCAGCACGGGCCATCCTCTCCAGCTCATGCTTGTGCTCCTCCAACAGATCTATGTCACTTTTCTCTGGGACGAACTTTAGCAGCTGCAAAGACAACATGTATCAGAATATTAATGCTGATATCTGTGGAGAAACATCCCATGTACACATCATAAATCTTACCTGCTCCAGCATATCTTTGGCTAACTCTTCTCTCTCATCCATCTCTAGGATGGCCCTTCTGATTTCTTCATTGCTCATTTTTAACCTACAAAAAACATTAATGTTGTTAAATATAGTTCATTTTCACATTACAAACACCCAATTTACTGCGCGTAAACACTGGACCAGTGTCAACCTTGCAGGAGCCCTGTCAGCTGTTTTCTGTGCATCTGATCTGTGCTACATGTGCTGTGCTGTGATCAATAGGCGCATTTTTAGTCTGTCTGCATCAAAGCCTTATTGAGCAACCGATGACCCCATTTGGATCCAGTTTGTGCCCCCGGGGTCATCTGTGACACAGAAGTGAGTTCAGGGAGCATGCCGCTGTTTTGTCAGACACACAAATGGCTCAGGAAGCCAAGTTATTGATCTGTTGAGAGGAGGGGGGAGGTCAGGATTCAAATCCTCTAAAGAGCTTTGGATCATTGCTGTTAGGAGACACACACATGGTAAGCATATTGTGGAGTGGATTTCTTAAATGATGACAATTGATTCTGGATCAGATGTAATGGGACTCACAGCCTCTTGGGAAGGGGGGGGGGGTCAAATATATGTGTGTAAACTGAATGTGTGAGACTGATTTTTAATAATGGACAAAATCCCTGTTGATATCTGAACATCTTACATAACTCCTCATGTGTGTATTGCTTTCTGTCTGATACAGTATGACTCAGCGCCCCCCCCCCAATCCCCCTTTAAAAAATAAGTACACATGAAAATTCAATTACACTGACAGATGCCCCTGTGTGTCCATTAAAACACATCCTGCCGCTAGATCGCCTCAAGCATCTCTAACCCCTGACCCCACAGACAGTACTTGTTCCACTATGGTCCATACCCAGGCTGTCTCTTTAAGAGTAGTAAACCAGTTAGCAGAGCAGCTGCTTTCTGGTAATGTGATGAAGTTTCTTACTTTGAAAGCAGGATAACACAATTCTGTGCACGTCTGCCGTCAATGACTGAAAGCTCTTTGACCTTCCGCGTGCTGACATATATGTCATCCATGGAGCCCGTCTCTTTCTGTTGACAGATCAGGATAGAGAGAGAGATTAGATTTGCAACATAGCGTTAAAATAAAACGTCTCACATTTTTTTATCTTGTTGAGAGACGACCCCTTCTGAGAATTTAACAATGTGTTAATTTAGACCAGATTAAAAAAAAAAAAAAAAAAAAGAAGCAAGGCCAGTGGTTGTTTAGTCATTTCCACTGCCACGTTAAATCAAACTCTCTGACCTGTTTTTGCAAGTATCATGCATCAATTCATAAAGACCTTATCATCATAAAGCATTGGAAAGGTATATGAAAACACATGACAAAAAAGAAACTTCCCAACTAGGTCTGGGTAGAGGTTTTGGTGAGTCATCACTGCAAACATACAGCAGGCAGACCTATAAACCTCTGAGTAGCAGGAAACATGGTTGAAATCTTGATTCAAGCCAGTCAGATATTTTTGTAAGCTTCACACAAATGCAGTTTTAAAATCCACCGGGGGGGAGGAAAGAGTGCACGTCTGAGAAAAGCTGGTCGGGGCTGCATGTTAAACACATTCTATTTATGGTCCGAGTGGGTTTCCTGCCTGCGAGGGAGCGTTCTTTTTGAGGTATGACATATGTAAAACAGATGCAGCTTGTTAAAAAAAAGTGACGTTTTTCCATGCCCGTGTTGACCCACGGTGCCTGGCAGTGGACTGAGGTTGGCACTAGGTTAGGGGGACAACTCCCATTCACTGCAATCTGCCAAGCCCCTCTCTGCCTGTGTCGTCCGTTTTACCAGCTTGTGTGCAGCATGTGCACTCAGCTCACTCTAACTGGAAATGAAGCCCTTCATCTTTCAGTTATTCAGTGACAGAGGTTGAAATGTGAGCAGAAGCTCTTTAACGTGCGAGGTGCTGCACTTAAATTCATTTTCTTTTCTTTAGATCGTGATGATGAATTATGACAATTACAGAAATGAAGTTGATGATGGTAATTATATGCTTATCAATACAGAAAACTGATTCATGTGGCACTGCCTTTTGGGGATTTAAAAGCTCTGCTAAATTGTCTACAGCTAACAAGCTATACCTCCTTCTACAGCACCAATCAGAATATAATGTCTAATAATAATATATATAATATTATCATTCATTTCTGACCATGTGATGGATATGCATACAAAATGCACCCGATTTTTGTACTAAGATGCACAAGTGTGCTTCATGTGGTTTGCTCTTGTCTGTATGGATGTTCCCCTGATTTTTTTGTCTTCGTGGGCAATCACTGTAGGTTGCACGTATTGAGGAGTAATGTGAGGAACGCCCATCTGTATATTTTGCAATTATGAAACACCAAAAAAGAGAAGCTTCCTAGACGTAAATCCACTTGTGTGTATGGTACGCAGATTTTATCAGCAACACAGCAACACACATGTGTTTGTGGTGTCCACAGCTGTCCCTGTATGTGATCGTATTCTTTCACATCTCTGGTGACAACAAGTGCCTATTGCAGAAGTGATGCTAATGAAAACCAAAACAATCGTCCCGTCTTGCTGCTGCGCTGCAGAAGAAAAGGTGAAGGAGCAAGTGAATAAAGCTTGAACTCACCTGTTTGAAGGATTGGTTAGTGAGCAGGTCCTGCCCAGGCAGTCGGAGAGTGCAGAGAGACAACAACAAAAAAACATTGAAAACACATGCAAGGATTAGCACTTCAAGCAGAAAAAAGGTGGTGGCTAAAGCAAAGAACTACAACTATGCACACTACAAGCTGAAGCTGGGAAGCCCTCTATGAGAAAAAAACAAACAAAACAAGAATCAGCTACTTTCCGAGTTATCGTGGGCTCATGAAGTGAGTACTGGAGGCTGAAATGCCTCTGTGCTGCATAGGTTTTTTACAGTTTGGTTTGTGTCTTCTTAAAGTGGCCATGATTGTTAGAATGTATTATTTCAACTGCATCTACCTCTGTCTAGACATGGAAAAACAAGGCCATGAAAAATGACTGTGGTAACTAATCCTACAGAGGGCAAATGTAAACAAGAGCCCATTATGAAAGAAAGAGCAATGACAAGCTTAAAAAAGGCAATTATGCCATGTATAAACATTGCAATGTTGTCCAGTCGAATTGAAAGTCTCTTGCAAAATGGAACCGAGTTGTCAAAGCCAGGAAGATCTTGGGTTTTTAATGTGGCTATATCCATAGAGATCTGCATTTAACCGTTGGCCCGTGCCAATAAAAACCTGCTCTGTATAAATACATGCCCACAGTAAATCACTGTCAGCAATGACCTCAAATGACCCGTTTCTCTTTAATAAAAGCTTGCTGTCAGAGGACTTTTAAGCAGGTCTGTAAATTTCATTCGAAAAGAATGCAACAATGGTAATGCCCTAAAAAAACACTATGTATTGGCCTTTAAAGAGTCACTTTAAACTGTGATGACTAACAACTAATTAGGGTGCATTAACATTCCACTTCAACCCATTAAAAGTTGTTAAATTTACGCAATTGCACCCAATATTATCACATGACAAGTGGTGTGCAATTAGTCTGTAGCACAGAGGGAAGTAATTGCTATGCACTGTATGGTGAAGCACACATGCTGCAATTATCCCATTAGTTAGTCCATGCTTCGACATGATTTAGTGAATAGCCTCTTTATTTTAGTCCTCTAGCTTCAGTAAAAAAGTTTCCTGTATCGTGACTTCTCATGACTTCAATGCTGTTTCCTCTGATTCATAAGCCCAGGAAAACCCAGTCAGTCCCCCCCCCCCGCCCCCTCCTGTTCTCACATAAATGCTCTGCAGACACTGGTGCAAAGCTGGAGCTCTGTGGCATCTTCTACAATGAGGCATTCAGCAGTGAACAGCTGCTCATGTTAGCCTGAAGCTGGACTCTCAAGAGTCCTCTTAAAAACATCCCAAACCCCTCATCCCGTCATATACACTTTCACTAATACACACAGTTCAAGAGTCAACTCTACTTGTACATTTAATGCCAAAACACACACACACACACACTCATTGTGGCCAACTGGCTAACAAATTCAAACCTGCTGTCTCTGATACGCTGAAAACATCTTCTCTATATCCTTGAGGTCAAGAATCTTGAAAGCTCTCAGGTCGTCTATGTCGTTCCAGATGGTGCCATTGATCATATTCTGAAACAGGGCAGTGGAACAAAGGATTGATACACTGATGAACAGATGTTTTAAAGTTGTTGAAACACAAGTGCAATGAAAGCAGGGGGTCATGGACATTACACAGGAGCCTAAGTAAACTTTCTATTTTGATTCAACAAGTGTAACTGCTGCTAAAAGTGAACATAGCTCAGCGAGTGCAGTGATTAATTAACACACTCTCACCCAGTCAGATCATTGTCATTGTCAATAGTCAAACATTCTCTCTCAGTGCTCTCTCACCTCTCCAAGTTTGGCCCAGTTGAAGGACTTTAGCGGATGCGAGGGTTGAGGGATGGACTTGGAGCGTAAGGTGCTCACTGAGTTGAACAACGAGGGAATGGGGGGCGGTGGAGCTCCGAAAACAGGAGGCGCCCCTGGCGGTGGAGGAGGCGCTCCGGGTGGAGGAGGTGGTGGTGGAGGAGGTGGGCAGCTAAATGGTAAAGGAGGCGGTGGAGGAGGGAAGCCACCCATCATAGGTGGTGGAGGTGGAGCTGCAGGGCCACCAGGAGGTGGAGGAGGTGGCGGGAAAGATGTGCTGCCACCCTGAAGAACCAAAGGAAAAACATTTTTTTTTCCCCAATTTAGCTTCATTTGCTGGGCATTAAACATTGAATTTAATTTAATTTATTTTTAATTTTTTAATTTAATTAATTTTAATTTAATCTCACACTATTGAAAAAACTCATTTTAACACACTTTTAATCAGGCAAAAAAAGCAAGATGATCAATACTATAAAAATCAATTAGGTCTTAGCTACATGGATACAAAGCAGCTCTGCTTACAGCTATGTCACTGATGCGTGTCGACAGGTCCAGCACTTGTTCCCTTGCTGAGCGCAGCTCCACAGTCTCTCGCTGTAGTTTGTCCTTCATCTTGTTCAGAGTCTTCATCATCTCATCCTTCTCATGGGTCTTGGTATCACACTCACGCTCTTTTCTCTCCAGTTTAGCTAGCAGCTCCGCATGATCTGAACGTAAACAACGAAGGGGAAACAAATAATGAGAATAAAGTGCATTACAGTTACAGCTATTATATGTATATACATTGATGATGCACGGCAGCAGCCTCACCTTTCCTGAACTTCTCTGCCTGGTCTCGCCACTGTTTTACCTCATTTTCATTGACCAACCTATGAAGCAGGTAGACAAACAAAACAAAAATAAACACACAAAACAAAGTGCAGTGTGGTGAAGAATGGTAGTGGGTCAACAAAAGTTAAGCCAGGACATTTGAGGGATATTTAATCAGCGGATCAGATTATTTCTTGGCTTCCTTGTTGTGAGAGGGATTCAGATTTATTGCCAGCATTGACTGGGTTTGCTGTCAAGCTTCATAGTACAACATTAGTGCTGAACATAAATCCTGCAGGGCAGAAATCAGTTATAAACTCTGGTTCAGTCTGAGGCGGGGGTTAAACTGATTAATGACCAGCTATACAAGAGAGTAAGTAAAACAGAACGCAAATAGGAGGTACAAACATAAATAATAAAAAATATAAGGAATTACTATTTAGATGAAAAATAGAGTGAAACCTTGAAAGTCGCTGGAAGCCTTGGCTAGAGTTGAGAGAATAGACAGTGTCACTATGCACACAATATAAACAACTGATTAAAAGAAGTGACAAGGAAGGTGCTGAAGTATGAGGCCAAATTAACTTCACTGTGATAATGAGTCGCACCAAAACGCTTGTAATCAATTCGCACTAGGAAATCCACAAGGCAATTTAAAAGCAAATTGGTCATTAATCAATTTTCTTGTGCTCGTGAACAGATCTGTCTGAGCTTGATTACAAAGTCAGTGCTGCTTTAATTGCAGCTCAAGCAATTCTCCACGGATTCAACACTCCAATCACTGTGTGTGTGTGTGTGTGTGGCATGACTGTAGAAAAATTTGTTTTTGTAATAGGAGTGTTAATTTTGGGCCAGACGCACATGTGAGTAGTCAGAGCCGTCGTCATGGTGACCGTAGATGATGAATGACTCTGAATTCCAGTTGTTTTAACAGTTGTTTTAGCGTGCCTCTCAACCCCCCTCACCCCGTAAGCCGTCACGGCACGAGCCATAGGTTTTCACCCCTGTTAACCGTCGGGGGCCCCGGCACGCCGCCAACACAATGAAGGGAATCTCCGTTTGTGCACTCCAGGCACAATTTAATCTCAGAGAGTTTATGGAAACACAATAAGACGTTGGCAGGGACGTAGAGAGGGGTCGGGTTTGACCGCTGTCAAGGATCTGCAATGGACAGTAATGAACACTTTCTGTACGCTGTAGGAAAAAATTTCACTCATTTGTGCTGATTGCACAAACAATGGTGGCTGAATTAGTGAACAAAGCGGGCGCTAGCGGAGGGCCAAGTTTTTACCACGCTACATGTTTTATGGTGCTTTCACTGCTGAGACTAAACACATTCATCATTGATCGTATGCTTGGTTTAAACATAACAAACAGGAGGAGAAGAAAGATGGAGAAAGAAAAGACTGACAGCACGTCAGAAGAAGAGAAACGGGGGAATCGCACACTGATGCACACTGCAGGGCATGGACAAAACCCTTGAATGCCATCTTTTAACGCCGCCTATTCTCCACTGCACCACACACTTTGATTTCTAGACGCAAATCCAGATTAGTTTTAAAACACAGGAAAATCCAAAACCACAGAAAAATACCATCCAATATCTGTGATCATCTGGAAAAGAATATGGAAAAACTCTAGGCTGTTGCTATGACAACAGATGCAGATCTACTTCTGAGTGGTTGTTTTTTTCCTTCTAGAATTATCTGCGTCGTCTCCAAGAGCCTGCTTGGCTGCATCTAAACATGGCTGACTTGGCCGGCCAGCATTCTTAATGCGATTAGAACAATTTCCTTTTGATCTCTAGTTTCCGCCTTCATGCCAATCCGCGCTCAGTGCGAAGCTTCCTCTGATTCAGCCTACAACCCCCTGCTGCCACCTACACATCACCCCACCTTCCTGTGCAATCACATCGCCCCGCTCCCATCACTAGCACAACAGCATAACACAAACAGCCAGTTCAGGCGCTAGCAACCATGTCACCATCATTCTAAGATAAAAGCACATAATCGTTGCTGATATCAGGCTTTGATCTGAGCTGGAAGTGATGCCGATTAGATGCATTAAAGGCAAGACTTTTCCATAAATCATAAAGTGTTTACAACTTTGGAGGATAAGGCTTTTAAAAAGGCATTGAGGATGTACCAGAAGCACTTAAAGTAACTGATGATCTGCCCAGTAAATGTGTGTATCTTCACTTACATGCGAATGATGCTCTTAACGCTGAAGTTGTCCAGAGGAGCAATGTCAGGGTCCTCTCCCTTGTCGTCCTGTAGGACTATCTGCTGGAGAATCCTGTCTAAAAGCTGCCAGTGCTGCAGACTGCAACCTCCCCGCTTATCTGGGTATGAAGTCAAAGTGTGATATGGTAAATCCCTTATAAACTTTTTTCAAAGCTAGCCAAGGTGTAAATTTGTAATAGGTGTGCTCACAGGGCATCTGCAGGCAGTGTTGGAGGATGGAGAGGAGGTGTGGGTAGGAGTCCGAGTGGCTCAGTTTCTTCTTGATCACCTCAAACATGGCACCAGCACTCTTTGTATCTACATGGGTCTGGTAAGACACAAAAGAAAGAAGCATTCTTGAATGGCTGCTGAGAACAGAGTCGCAACCTGACAGCAATAACTCACTCACCATATCAAATCTTTTGGCCAGCTCCGAGTCGTCCTCATTCCGCACCATCTCAAAGAAGTCCAAATGCCTGAACAGAGAGAAAAAACAGTCCAAGTGTTAACCCCGTTATGTGGACGCACGTTATTGAATTTTTGGATGATGTAAACACACATTTTTTCCCATCCAGCTGCAGAGAATAACAAGCTTTTCCTGAACGGCTGATAAAGTTTGTAGTGTTTGCCACTTGGCTGAGAGCTATACTTGTGAATAACAACACTGTTATCCACCTCTGACACACCAAAATCCACAAAAACCCACACCACAGACATCACCAGTGTGATGACATCACACATTGTACATTAATCAGCATCAATTTATCAGCATCTATCTTATTGCCGATATTTCTTTTACCATCTGCCGATACTGATGTCTCAATAACATCCCATTTTTTTTAATTGTTTTTTAACAGCTTTGGAATAATGTTGGTTTGTTGTTTGAAGTAGGAAAACTCCATATGTTCTATGTTATTGTTCAACTACTGAATTACAAAAATAAAATACTTGATTCAGTTACTTTCAAATTAACAGAAAGGATTACTCACCGATCCAAAGTGGCGTTTTCATGCTCTCTGAGCTTGTCGATGACCGGCTGAATGCCCAGCATCAGGAACTCGTACCTTAGATGGAGGCGGAACTCCAAGTTGTCCTAGAAATAAAACAGAAAATAACAAGTGAGGACATAAAACTGCTGCCACAAGCAGCATTAAAGGGAAATCACATACATCACAGGCTAAATGTCTAGCATGCATTTACTGCACTAAGTTGGAAATATAGTCAGCTGGGAATGAACATACACTATACTTGACATGTTATGATATGTACTGTGGTAACATGCTAGGATAAGCTTAGAGGCTGCTAGCAGTAGCTTTCAATTTATCATACAAACAAATCAAATTCAGGTAAACATTCCTAATTTCAACATGGTTGATGAAACTATTTACTATGACTGATGAGTAAAAACTGTTTTCTGTGACTGTTGCAGGGCATAGATGTACATGCAGACCTCTCCAGCTCCAGCATTGAGCACAGCGTTGATGAAGGACATGATGGCCGTCTTTAAGTTGACCTCATCTCTGTAGCGGCCTGTGCTTTTGTCCAGCTCATTCAGCAGTGTCTGCATAGTCAGAATGGTAAGGACAGTTAGTCAGCAAGAAAAACACATTTCAGAGCTACAGTAGAATGTGACTTCATTTATCTCAACTACGTTCACACCACAGTGAAGCGAGCCGGGTAACACAGCATCACTGTTCTCGGCTCTCACACCCTGCGCTGCCTTCTAAACTGACCCTTGACATACTTCAACACCTTAATCATAACTCAAACCAACATTAAAAGGCCTCATATGTTCTGAATCACTCAGCCCCTGTGGTGTTAGTTTAGCTTGATGGTGGCATGATTTACCACAAACCCCTAGGGGATGTGTGAGATGTGGCTTGTTGACTCAGTCCTGCTAGTGACTAAAACACTACACATACGCTGACCTCCATAACTCTCAGTGTCCTCACCTGCCTTCAACACAGCTTGTGTGTTGACCTAACCCGAGGCCGTCTGAGGAACTTTAGCTGCAGTCTCCAACTTATCAGACTGACCACAAGTTGATTTATTTACCCTAAAATATTTTGTCTGCCCCACGTCTCCTAAAAGAGCTCTCTAAATATTTATATACCAGGCGCACAATTCAAAGTACATGACAGTCTGCCTTAGCCTCAAATTCTTTCCTAAAGATCTCGTACCTGAAAACGGGTCCTCTCAGCTGCATATTTCTGGTAGTGTGCCATAGCCTGCAGCACCTTCTTGTGCCCATCAGGCACCAAGCAGACTGCACCAAGAATCTCCAGCACCGCCACTTTGGTCTTGATGTTCTCCGTCCGCAAACTCTGAGAGATGGTGTTGATGCTTTGCGGGTGGGCCAGGACATGTGCTCGGCCCTGCGAGTTGTTCATCAGGGCCTTGATGCATCCGATGACGGAGGTGTGGACGCGGCTCTCTGATGTCTCGTAGTCCATGCTTCGCAGGAAGTTGAGGAGGCAGGTGAGGCCGTCCAGCTCGATGAAGCGAGTGACGAACCTGATGTTAGAAAGAGCAGAAACTCAGTGCCACAGATTCTGACACTTCACACCAGTACCTCCTCACCAGATGCCAACTGGTCTGAAGCACCTGTGGTTCACCACAAGCACACAATTTGAAGTCTAGAAGGATTGTTTGTGATTTATGAATAAACAAATGATCTAAACACCTGATGCACCTCCTCACTAACGTGCGCACCATATTTTGTTCCCGTTGGCGACTTGTTGGTGAGACTGCAATGGCTGTATAATCTTAAAATCTTAATACATCTGCAGACACACAGAGCTCCCGATGGTGGAACGACCTGAGCACCATCAGGGTAGGAACGTCCCTCTCCATTTTCAAGTGCTCCTTTAAGAAGCTCTTGAAAACTCTCTCTTCCTTGAATCCCTCCTTTCTTAAATGTGTACCACTTCAAACAGATGCTTAGTTTCACTTCTTCTCCTGCCACACCTGCTCCCACTGACATTTACTTACACCTGTATAGCTTCTTCTTCCTCCCATTTCAATTGCACTACTAGGAGTTCCCCTTGGCATTTCAGTGCAACAGATTCCACCAGGAGTCTATTGTTGTATTCATGACTTCTTATTTAAACGCATCATACAGATTCTATATGTAGCCAAAGGAAGAATTTTGTTGTAAGTTTTCAAAAATACTTCAGCTCTTCTGCAGCAGAAATACATCCCATAACCCGATTTACAGTCACGAATAACACAGACGTCACACAGCCTCACTTAAGTACTCAAGCTCTCCCAAACACAAATTGGTTATCAAAACACTCAAGTAAAATTTCACAGTCCAAGTTCTGCCAACCTCCCGCTGACAGCCCTCATTAGCTGAACTAATTAGAAAGCAGCCAGCCATTAACCTCTCTGGGAGAGACAGCAGACCTTGTGAGTGACAGGGAGGACATGTAAACACAGAGGGATGTCACATCCAGCAAACTCAGTGTGGGCTGTATGGTAAATGACCTTCCCACTCACTGAAATTCCTGATAGGGCTCATAAATTATTGCAAACAAATGAGGGTTTGTGAGAAGGAGAGAGAGGAAAGAGAGGAGACAAGGACACGAGAGAAAGATGGAGTCAGAAAGTGAAAGGAAAAACAAGGGGAGAGAGGCTGAGAGTTGAGATTTATCGCTACTCTTTGTAACAGATACATTGTTTTGACACTGTTAGAAGTATGCGGTCCAAGTTCCTTCCCCCTCCTACTGCTGGCTTGGCTCAAGGAGATGTGGAAAAAACACAATGCAAAAAAATGTAAATCATCTAATTATTATCCTATACACAGAGGCCAGGGCTCTTCCTCTCCTCGCACACCATCAATCCCACAATCTAGCAGGATCCTGCATGAGCGCACACACAAACTTTACCTGGCATGACCACTAAATCTCTCAAAGATGTATAATCCTCTCATCTCCAGCAGTGCCTGGATGAGATCAACAAGATCATACCACATGCATGCATGAATATCATCGCCCTTTCCATTCAATGCGTAGAAATCACACACACACATACACACAAAACCTCTCAGCACACAATACGCTTCTTGTTTGAGAAGCCTATAGACGCGATCTGCACTCAGCACCAAGGTGGTGAGGAATAAATCCAATATATTAGATATGACTTGATACAGATGTAACACAGACACTGGAACTGGAGCAAGGCAGAACTGATCCAACTGATTCATTTTATATCAGTGACACGTCTTTGGCCGGCAGCAGGATCCAATGATAGCCAGTCTCTGAAATGAGGGGGGCCACCTCAGAGAGAGAGAGAGAGAGAGAGAGGGGTTTCATACTGGAAGAGAAATTAAGCTGAACATCCTCGTGATTAATGTATGGAAAGCAGAGGGTGAAAGATGTTGTTCTTGGAGTCCGGGTTCAAAAGGGTGGATGAGATTCAAGGCTTTGCTCGCTGCCTGTTTCGATTCACTCTGCTTATTTGCCAAAAACACACACACGCACGAAAGCAGTGAACGCACCATAAACCTGCATACAGGGGAAGTAGAGGGGCAGATGTGTATGTGCCGTTAACAAAACCTAGTGAGCTGACATCAAAAAATTCTCTCCTCCTCGTCCTCCACTTGAATCAATAGATTCCCGCTCCTCTGACTTCAGAGTCCTCTCTTGTCTTCTCCTATCCACTGACATTCACGCTCAGCCGACTGCTGTGCAACTTTGGAACAACCACAGAATACTTTAAAACCCGCTGGGGTTCATGACAGCGAGAGCTTCACAACTGCTGCATACGATATAAGCAGATCACTGAGGCTGAGCCAAACACACACACACACATTCAAATCTGCAGACTGACAGAAAGAAAGAAGTGAGGGGTATGAGAGGTAGCAAAGAAAAAAAAGAGGGGGCACTGTAATGTTAGGTTAGCTGCAGATGAAATTATAAATAAGATATGAGATGTTTGTTGAAAAAAAAGCATAAAAACCTCTGAACCAGAATCAGACGATATTCTAAATGAGCAGGACGGTGTGGAAAACTAATCCAGATGTTCAAGTTTAATTTCAGCACTTGTGTCCAACCAAATGGATTTTGTCTGTCTTGGATCTGTCCCTCCAAGCCCGATGCTTCCACACGCACAGACTCGTCATCACGAGCCCCTTTCTACCACTCTTTATTTAATCAGCGCTGCCACAAACTCATCTCATCCAGGCGCAGGGACACACACACATGGACTCGTCTACAATAAAAAGGTCAGGATGTGAATGGGAGCCCAGGAGGTTCTTCAGAGGTGCCGATTAGAGAGAGCAGAGCGAGGTGTCTGCAGAGAAGTCATACGATATCAACGCGGCTCTCACTCCAATAAATTTTACTTGATGTGAGGCCCAGGGTATAAACTGTGGTAAAATAAGGACATAAAACACAAAAAGACAATAAAATCCACATCTGTCATATATATAGTATATCACAGCATGGACAGGAGGACTGGGTTTACTTGTAAATCCACAGGGAGTAGTCCAGTGGGCCATGTGTCCATTACGCTACACTCCTGCAATACAGTCGGACAAAAAGGGGATTGAATATGAAGCTCATTGTGCTACATCTACTCACAAGGCAGACCATCTACAGGTCCATATACAGCACTCACGGCAATTCCAATAAACACAACATTAGACGAGTTTCCCTTTAACCCACATAATCCTAGCAACAAAAATAGCTTTGTGTGTGTCTCTTTAAACAGGGACCACTCTACTCCAAGTACCAGCGCTGTATAATCTTTTTCCACTCTCCATCTGTTTGTTACCATAATAACACAAACCTTTCTCCTCCTGCCAGTATCATCCACCTGGCCCACATTTTCTCCTTAACTGCTGAGTACCAAGGGGGTGAGAAATCTGCAAACACATCTCTCCATCCAAGCTGCTTTGACTGTGTAATAGTCTGCTCCCCCACTAACCCATTTTGTAATATATAAAAACAGATATAAACTTCTCTCTCTGAACCTCTGAGAGATGTGGTGGCAAAATGTTTTGTGGGATAATATTTGCGTGTGTTGGTAGCGAAACTTCCAAAGAGATATTGACTCAGTAAAGCCTTAGTAGAGCAAGTCAATATTCTTGCTGGACGAGATTTCCAGAAACCATGTCCGGAGCACCGTCTTGGGAAGCATTGCACTGCTCTGCTGACATGAATTTGGGACATGCAGTGCATTCTGGTCCAGGACGGCCTCGCTGACCCTCTTCGTTTCCTGCCCTCCGGCAGCGATTGATGGGCGTCACATCTTGGATGCAAGAACGCACACACACACAGGACGCTCATCCTCACGGACATAAACATCAGGGCAGATGTGCGAGTGACTCGAAAAGTCAACAGTGTTATGTAAGCGCACTTAACTGCATAGTTAAAATACCACCGATGAGTACAAATATTTGGAAGCTGAAGTGAAACATACACCAGGCTGCACATATTTTACTTCACGACATTTGTGTTTGCCTATCGGCCCCCTCATGCCCACTTGAGTTGAGGTTTGCCTTTACGTGAGCAAATACACAACCTCAGCGTGCTACTTCAAGCTCCATTTGACAGCTGGTAAACAAAGCAATAACAATTGGCAGAGAACCCGAGATAAGCTGCAAATTTTAGTGCAAGAAAAATTCAGCCTCCTTTTTTTTATAGCCGTTTAGAATTAATCACAATTATATTTGAAATAAGACATCTGGGCCATTAAATGATCACAACTATTAAAAACAGTTTCTGGTAAATGGGAAATTAAGTGCAGCATCACTCACAGCAGGAACACGGCGGCCTGCTGTCTCTGCTCACTTCGAGACCCTGTTTGATACAGTCCAGTTGTTCTGTAATGGAATGCTGTGATTTTATGTTTGTGGTACCAATGCTGTTGCCATCTTGCCTATTTCAGCACACACTTGCCATCTGACAAAAGACAACAGGGCTAACACAGTCGAGTAAACGCACAACAGTGAAGTCACGCTTGAGAAGGGACACATGCGACATGCAATTTAGTTGACTGTTAGCAGACTGTTCTTTTCTGTAATCCACTGCAAAATTCTTCATTCAATTACACACCAGGAATCTGATGTTTAAAATCTGTTCTTTACTGTAAATTAATATACAACAAGACAGTGAGAGAGGGCAATAAGATGAGAATGAAGAAGAAGAAGAAGAAGAAGAAGAAACAGAGGAGGAGGAGGAGAACGATGACGGAGAAGTAGTAGAAGTAGTAGAAAGAGACATGTGTCTGACTGCTGTCGCCCTGCAGAGTGGGCTGAAGGCAACAAGGCCACCTCTTCACAACCAGATCCAGCTGACTCTCAGGAAGAGGGGCCGTTTCAGGCTGCCATCCAAAGGCAGGCATGAATCAAAGCTGAATCCAGACAGACACCACCATGTTTTACAGATGCAGCCATAAAAAAAACAGAACACAAACACACAAAGGGGGAATGAACTGATGAAGCTGGTGCTTAAAACGTCAACTGACACAACACACATCACAGCGCTTTTTGTCCTAGCCTCACATTTGTCACAAAGGCCAGACTTGGCAGGATATCAACACTCTGCCTCGGCTGTCCCTGAACAGCCATATTCTGTGGGACGCACCTGCTCCCTACGTCACTCCTACAACATCTGTGTGTTAACGAGCAATAACTCCACATGGGTGCAGGTGCATTACTGAATAGTGCTGATTAAGTCATTACAATCACACAAATGAAACACACCTGAACGTAACAAGAGCAAAGAAGATGAGTGATGACCTGGAGAATCCCTTCTTTGCCCCTGCTGCACGTGCTGGTACTGATCTGAACAAACTGCAGGATTCTCATAGGTCACTTAAATTACAGTTTCTTAATTAAGCCTTGTGCAACACAACATCTCACACACAGCATACTGCTGTATTCATGATTAGAATTTAAAGGAAACATGTTTCAGTGTTTTCTATTGTCTTTAAACAGCCAGTATCAGTTGAGCTGCACTCAGTGAGCCCATCTGGAACGTCAGTGTATTTGTGTGGTAAATCAGATTTAATGAACGTAAACTGTCATTTAAATACAACTCATGGGGGTTAGCGACAACAAATGGGCAGATGTGTTTTATTATTTCTGTTAAAGTCAATGTATCTTTGTTCTAAATATATATAATAATAATATTAGAGTTAATAATGACATATAAACTAAAGACTGGTGGCTTTTGTTGCAAGTTATCCTCCTTAGTAATTGGATTATATGAAATTGATTTTTATGATGGATTTTATTGCCGTTTAGCCATCTAAACATCTCTATAATCATCTGGTAGAGCTTTCTAGACAGCTGTCAGCTGTTCGGACATAAGTGCAAAACTGTGCATGCAATAGTTTTTAGTACAACGTCATTATAAACTATGGAAGAGCCATATTTTGGTGAATGCTTCACCCAGTTGTATGCACAATCACTCACACATCTCACAACAGTTCTCAGCAGCCATAGAAGGGGCTCACCTGCCATTAAGAGCTACTTGGGGATATGTATTGTGTTCAATGTTGTCAAACTGGCAACCAGACTATTAGTGGACAGGCTAGATCTACTTTCCTTGCAGATTAGCAGACCATGGCAATCTGATTTGTGCATTTCAGGATGAGACAGCTTCAGTTGTTATATTTATACAACATAAATTTTGATGACTGTGACTTCCTGTTTTCTGTCTAGACTAAAAGTGCCATCTCTTACTTGTTTTTTTTAGACACCCACACATGCGTACATAGAGCAAACACAACAGTACACACACACTTGGTCTACAGACACACTCTCAGAACCCAGACGTGACCCAGACATCAAAGCTGCCCTGACGTTTAGTCACTCTGCACATTAGGTTTGTCATAGTTCCTCATAGAGAAAACTCAACACCCCCCACTCCGGTCCAGACCACTGCATCATATAACTGGCACGGGCTGATGGACAGCTCCAAAGAAGCTGCTGACGGGGGTGAGAGGGAGTCGGTTTAGATTAGCGGGCTACCCAACATCTTTGTGGTGATGCCCACAAATCATCTTGAGTGATGCTAAGATCTAAAAATATCTTTAATTGCTTGCATTTTAGGTGGAAGCAATTATAGGATCATTTGCCATGACAAGAGGCTGACCTTATGGAGAGCAAATCCTTCCTGTTGCATGTTACATTATTAAGTGGAACTAATAAGGGTGGCATTACCTCAACGAGTCAAATTGAAGGAATGCCTGACTTGAATGGAAGCCAGGCAGTGCAGGGCTCAGTGGCCTCTGCTGCAGAGGAAAAGGTCAGAGAGAGGAGATTCACTCACCTCATTGGCTGAGTTCGAAGTGCTGTCTTCAGATCTTCCACCACCTTGTTCCTCATTTCCATTTCCTCCTCATCAAAGGCGAACAAGGTCTGCATCTGCAGGTGTAGTGAGAAATATAGATGGAGTCGTTTTCCACTATGGGTCAACAAAAGAATGTTAATCTTAATTTGCCTTCTCTTACAAGTAAGTGTGTTTGTTTCAATTAGCCCCAGCATTGGGGCCTCATTAGGAAGCTAATGTTTCAAGCAGCACAAATCAATCAGACTGTATATTTTCCCCTCTTTTGGTGTCATATTCCTTTAGGAGAACTGTTTGAACCTACACAACCTGCCAACGTAAGTCATGCAGACAATTAGCTCTAATCAAGCTCACGACAAATACAGCAATTCTTTTAAAAAACTGTGGTGTTAATGCATTTCTGCATCACTTAAAAGCTTTCGTCAGCAACATCAAAGAGCTGCTCTGCTCCCATTAGTCAGGGCCACAGGGCTTCTGTTGAGTCTCTCCAGGCTTTTTCCGTGGCAGCTCACTGCCAAGTACTAAGGTTCAAACAGTGTGTATTACAGCAGTGAAGTGAGCTAGTGCTGCCCATTAACCCTCAAAGCCTTAAAACAAAACAAAAAAAGAATAAATAAATGAAAAAAACCTTTTTGTTTGTACAAATCTGAATCTAAAAAACTAAAAGAATTAAACAGTTAATAATTTATCTACAGCTTATGGAGCGCCTAGTTAATTTCTTTTCCCCAGGATTAGTTACACTTGGGGCACTTATTACAAAATATTATTCATACTCATTAAAGTTTATATTAATTTTTGCAAAATCAGAGAAAAGAAATGCTAATTCTAATAGTTCTTGTTTATAGTGTATGTCTTGTTTTGTCAGGGCTACATTGTGCAGACTAAGAAGATGTTTTCTAAAAGATTTTCCACCTTTAAGCCTTCATTCAGGTTACAGCTGCTTGCAAATAGGAAAGAATTAAAAAAAAGCTCAGTGTGCACCTGGATACTGCCACATAGCTAACTCTAGCCTGACCTCATGTTTGACTATCCAACAACAGCCCCGGTCTGTCCAGTGTGTGAAAGTGTTTAATCTAGAAACAGTGCAGTCAAAACATCCATCGTATCGACTTAGCCTCAAGTCCAGATGGTTCAGGGAAACCTGCGCCAAGAAGCAAAGTCTCTGGCTCCTGTTGCTCTAAGCGAATATGTTAGTAGTCAATGGGAAGTTGGACACAACAAGCGTTGGGGAGAGTGAATGATTTGGTCGTGCTGCGAGCCAGTTCACCGTGTCAATGAGTCTAGCCAAATGGCTCCATCCTACATCTGCTCTTTGTAAGCCCATCGGTACCTGTGGCCAACAAGCACATAAGGATATCATTACAGGCAGTTGGTAAACCAGCAGACGGTACTTCCCTAAATCCTTATAATGGGAACTGCCCCCCAGAGCCGGGACTATGCCTTTAAGCTAGTCATCAGAGCATCGTTAACACGGTGATGAGTGCTACTCATCAAAACCCTTATTTGAACCACATGGATAAGTGATGCAAAAAGAATTAATTGAATTTAAAAGAAGATTGTATTAAGGGTTTTTTGCAGGATCTCTACCATTTACACAATAAAGATGCGGAGGAAAAAACTGCCGGCTAGATTGACCTGTAAAACTAAATGTATTTATGTGTGTTGCTATTGACTATAAAGTTATAGCTGATGGTGAAAAGCAGCAAAGATAAATGTGGCCTCAGGACTGCAGTTCTGGAAATGAAGGCGTATTAACCTTCCCTGATGAAGACAAAAGCCAGGTGCTACTAGTGGGTCTTACAGGGTTTATGCCTTGTGTGAAAGGGGTAATGGAAGACTTTCCATCTGCAGAAACCTCTGAGTTTAACACACTAGCTTGGACACAGCAGGACTAAAGAAACTCTTGTCAAAATCATAAGGTCATTTTGAATTATTTGCCAAAGTACAACCTGCTCCAGGCTGCGACATGACTTTATGAATGAACATTGAACGTTGCTGGTTGTACAGTAATCTCTCCGGGAGGCAGAAAAGCGAAAATGAGATCATCCAATAACTCAGCTACTGTGGAAGGGCCGTCCCTGATGAGCTCGCCAAGGAGCCAAGATATGAAGTCATGGTCGGAGCAAAATGTTACAACGCTGAAGATGCAGTGTGGCTGGGAGTGATAGTAGAAATGAAAAGAAGACTAGGGAGGGAATTAACCTGAGTTATAGTGAATAATGGAGGCTGAAACAGGGCTTGAACAAGAGGCTGCTTGTGCAAAAATAAACGTAATAAAGAGTCATAAAATCTCTAATAGAATTTCATTTACTTCTAATTGCTTTAGAGGTTTTTATTCTTTCTCGAAAACGTCTGGAACAAGTGAAACCACTGGAAGAAAAATAAACACTTTAGGACTGAAACGTAACTCTGACACCTATAAGCACAGAGGCACTGCTTACAGACCTGCTAGATTTTCAAATACTTAGCAACTCACAAATCAGCACTCTCTCCTTGCTGCTTCAAACACTGTTTGTGTGAGCGTGTCTGCGCCGCAGCGAGATCGTTTCTGCAGACTTCGAGTCTAAGCTCAGGTATCGTTCAGGAGCGGTTCCTGAGAGGAGCCGGTAAACACAAACAGCTGGAAAAAATAGCAACCTTTAACATGGGTTGTTGCTACATGCGTGTATTTGCCAGAATAACAAACAACGCAGCAATAAACAGATATTAAATGCCATTAGTTTTTGGCTCTGTGTTTATGGTGGTAAGTTATGGTTGAGCAGTTTATCTGATCTGTGGCCTGGAAAGGCTTGTAAATGTATTAAATGTTTGGCTTAGATGAAGAAAAAGAAAAAAAAACAGAAAAAGGAATGCTGAGAAATCCATGCCTGCCCCCTTACTAGTCTCTAAATTTCATGCTTACTTGTCGTCCTTTAAGAGCCGCTCTCAAACTGTCATCTTTTATGATCTGTAAACACTTGGGAGCCAACTTGTCGTCCACACAAGGACTCGAGGTCAGAGGTCACCGGCACCAGTGGCCAAGTGTATCAAGCAATATAACATCACTTACAACTTAAAATGACACTGTGCGCTCACAGTCTGTGATGGTATCATGCTGTTTTTATTGGCAACCATACCAGGCTTAGAAATAATGAATATTGTCATCCTGGCTACGCTCCGGGTCTCTGACAGTCATTCCCACTGACTGAACTGTTGAGTGTCTAAACTGCCTGTTTGTCATCACAGTGTGTGTGTGTGTGTGTGTGCATGGGGTCACAGAGAAGGAATGCGGTCATGTGAATATAAGAAGCAGTCAGCAGGGAGACGATAAAAAAGCCAGCAGATAAAGAATGACAGAGTGAACGGTGACCTCTTAAGGGCAGCAGTCAGATGTCTGAATCGAACGTTGCATTAGAAGTGGGCAGAGGTGAGAATGACTTACAGCCGCCATGGAGTTAATGCGGTCGATGTAGTAGTCGGGCCAGCTGGTGGCCAGCTTGTTGGGGTCCTCTTGCTCCTGCACAGGGAACACAAAGAGAGTCTCAGCCAAACACATTATCACTTTTCAAATGTTATGTTACAGCAGTGATGATTTACGAGTCAGTAAACAGCGCGTGTTGAAACGCACTTCACTTCTGACCATTGATGCAAACATTAAGCGTGTTTACTCTTGCTCCTTCACTTGCTCAGGCTTTGGATGGCAGCCAGTTGGCTTGACTGACTACAGTAACATATCTTGACAACTACTACTGAGGTTTGCAAGGAGCCTGATAAGGACACTCAGAAGCTAGAAGTGGACGCAATCACAGTCAACTGGTGGTTATTTCCAGTTCATTTATGAAGCTTGACCTTGGTTTCGTCTTTGTTATGAGGATATTTAGCTATAGCCAATTAGCTGGAAGTGGAAAAATCCATTATGCCATCATTTTCCGCTGTAGGGTTTTCTAAAAGCAGTTATATAGCCATACCTCTGACATCATCCACCTGTGTCCCCATTTATGTATGCAGCTGGATGGATAAGAAGAAGGCTCGTAAATGATGTAGCCGTTCCTTGTTGTGATAGAAACAGCCATCACAGAGCACAAAACCAGACTAGATTGTAACCCTCAGATGATATTTGTGGTGACCTTTCTGATTTGTTACAGAGAAACATCCAGAAAGGTTGGAACTGTTTAAAGAGAGCAGGAATTACAAAAAACACCTAAAATTAAAATGAATTGACTGATTGAAGCCTCACAACTCTCACAAGAGCTGAGGCAGCTTAAAGCGTTTGGTACAAATAAATAAATCAATGAATCATGAAGGAAATCTACTTTAAAACTGTTGCTAGGTGATCAGGTTTTTTTGTGGCCTTCAACTTTTTTTTTTTACCACGCTTCCCTCTTCATGCTCCCTACCTTCGTTTTCTTACCTCTACTTCCACATGAAGACATAAACAGACCTGGCAGTTCAGACGCTAATAACCGGGTCACGACTATTCACATGTCTTAGCCTTTATTGCACAGAGAAAGCAAAAGAGGCAGGAAAAGTGCCTCTAGGAAGGAAGTGCGCTGCACAATGGGGTTTTTTTCAGCTCTGTCTGAGATCAATTTGTCCGGGCCAATCCGGGGAAGCGTGATGCCACGAGCAACAGAGGCACGGGGGAATACATAGACCGTGTTTCTCATTCACATCTGGTCTTGTTTAGCTCGGGCTCAGAGCACTGGTGGAGCTTTATTGTTGTTCTTGTTACTGTGTGCATGCCAATGACAGTTGGAAAGTTACAGTATACCACGTTCATTCAGGCTGCCTGTGATTTAAGTACATTTTAAATCTCTGCATATGTCAAAAATGTGCCGTTTCATTAGACTAAAAAAAAAAGCTATTTTTTTATTTTTAAATGTGGTGAAGAGGCAGGGCTGTGACTTTGCTTTGTTCTTGGTTTGTCATTTATTGAGTGCTAATGCTACATTAGAGACACAGTTGTGGGGTTCAGATTACTGAACTACAACCTGCATGAAGCTGGAGGAAAGAAATAAAACAAACCAGCGCACAACTTTAGAAAAAGCACGTTATAAAACCGTACTGCTTTGCCAGTAGATTCTCTGTCAGTTTATCTTTTAACTATGTGCACTTTCATTTACTTCAAGGACATCTGTGCTGCAGTGAGAGCTCGTGAGTTACCTCTGTGTCCCTTTCTGGATTGGAAAATCAGTATTTTACACTACCCTGTTCTTCCATATATAAACTAGTGCCTCAGTATTTGCATGGTAGCAATGCAGTTAGAAGCAATTAGCTTCCTGTTGATTAAGCCACACTTACTCATAAATCACACACACATACAGAAGTAGCTTTTGAGTAGACATTTGTTCCCGTAATGACCGCTGTTTCTGATCTCTGGCATCGACAAGCTAAAGAGCAAAAACAAAAAGGCCACTGTACCACTCAGCCTGTGTTTTTTTAGCCGACCTGGTCATTACCGCTGTGCTGCCGACACGCTCGGGACGCGATGCCAGACAGATCCTGACGCTGAGATCAACCCCCCCCCCCCCAAACATGTCAACATGTCATTGAGTCCAATCCTACATTTATTTTGGCACTTTCACGAGGGGGAGTTAAGTACTGTGATTTTCATCATGTTTTGGGACAAATGAAAAGTGATGACAGCAAGATTTGGGGCTTTGTAGACATATCAGTCTATACACTTCCTTAATTTTGTGCCTTTTTAATGGAATTTGTGAAGTTTGATCAAACCATTCTGAGACTTAATCACAGTTGATGACGGGTATTAAAGTTCCGTGATAAGAAGCCAGACTTGTTACAAATAAGAAGGCACTAACAGCAGCTGTTTGCTTGAACGTGGTTATTACATTACATATATGTATAAAAGTGACCTCTTGTGGGAGAAAACATTCCTGTCGCGTGCTCAGCCGCAGAAGTTTAAGGTCAATCCCGTCATTCTGTTGCAGCAATTACACACTTTACACTACACATTCCTCATGTCTGGTGACATTAAATATGATTTACAGTCCTGCTTGCAGCAAAAGAAAAGGACAGGAATCCCCATGTGCATATCAGGTATATGTATCTGTAAGGTGTACCTCTTGTTACAACCATCAGTTGGAGAATATATAGTTTCTCTGAAGACCCAAATACCTGACTAAAGCCAGCATTCGGGAATATTTCCCTGGCTGTTTGGCAGACTATTGTGTTTGCAAAGGCACCTGTTGAAAGAAAAGATGAAATTACATATGTTAGCTTTCCTGCTGTCATGTAACAAGCCTCCTAAAAGCTTTCACTGACAATGATAATTGAGTTCACAGATTGCAGGAATCATATACCCTTCAAGTCAGGCCTTCAGGAACAACAGGGGGTAGAATTCCAAATACTCAATTGGCCACAGTTGAACCCAAAGCACTTTGAAGCATCAGGGGAAGTTTCAACAGTTTAACTCAAGGTACAGCCAAATAGAGCCATGCTACATGCCGCTGTCCTGAGGACACACATATTAGCACAACAGCCTCATTTTACAGCCATTTTCTCTTCTGGCTCCTGCAGCCGACTTGGCACATTCAAGTATTCTGGGCCCTTGGATCTATACAATGGCTCTGACAGACACGCTAACATGTTTCCATGAGGTCTCCAGTTTCTCTGGCGATAGGACTGCTTGTAGAGCGCCTCACGCTGTCTGTTCCCATGTGCTCAGAGAGGCCCGGGGGGACCCTCGGCTGTAGCGCGGGGACTCTAATGAGCAGTCCAAAAAATCCTGACAGCCCCAGCAGCCAGCACTTTACTGAATGAAATACCCTTTAAGGAAACATCACTTCATAGACAAAAAAGGAATAAACCCCAAAAGAAAAAAAAACATTGCTATTCAGCTGATCTGAAACAACTAATTGATGAATAATCTGTAACTCTTTTGCCAATTGGTCACGTCTTTTCATGGATCACTGAAAATCTTTGATTTACAAGATTTTTTCCAGTGTGCTAGGTACTTACAGACAATGCACCTGGCAGTCTGGACCAATCAGAGTCCTTCAAGGAAGCACTGGCACTTAACGGTGTGTTTTGGGTGTGATGACACAGCCTATGAGTAACAGCACAACTTATCTACCCTCACATGTATAATAATTCTTAAACATGCCAAGTGCATGGAAGCAATTCATCACAATGTAACTGTAGTACAGCAGAGGAAGCATCACTGTACGTGCATTAGCATATTGTTGCTGTTATTGGGAGACACTGCTAGTCGTTAAAGTCAATACTTTTCCCGTATTCTTTACTCCAGCTGTCACCACAATATATTCCTGCCCGTGGAATGAGGTGGATTGTCCGACATTCCAGAGAGCCAATCTGTCCGTGGGGAATATTTATCTATGGAAGCTGGGATATAAAGTCTCACCTAGAGAGTCAGGAAATGGACAGGATATTGAATTCTGAAACATTATGTAACAGTTTGCTGTTTTACAGGTAGCTGACGTTAAAAGTGAGTTTGAGTTGTAATCTTTGCCTGGGGTCACATTAAGTGATGGAGATTATGCACATGTGGCTAATAATTGAAAACATGAGGCGCTGCTGCTTTAGGAGATGGAAATGGTAGCATCGGGCAGGCTGTGTGAAGTTATGGCAGAGCATCTGAGATGAGGATAACGTGAGGATGATGGCAGCATATAGAAAATCCTACTTTAATGGAAATTTTAGGACAATAGGTAGTGGATCAATGCTAGTTTGGACAATGTGTGATAACAGGCTAAAAACACAGTACATATGTGTGTGTGTGTGTCGGTGCAGCACAACTAATAGGAGTCAGGAGATCCTGTTTCGCTCAGCACTGAATGATTCTCAGGAGCTATTAGATGTTACATAGTGTTCTCTACCTGGGGGCTGCTGGATGCAAGTCATGCTTGAAAAAACAAGTACACACATACACACACACAAAATCGCCCTCACTTGGAGGCAGGAATTTGATACTCTCCTACAGACGTACTTATGCCTTCTACGCATGTGTCTGACCATCAATCTTAGCAAAAATGAAGCCCTCAGTACTCTGCGTGTTTCTCACATAAACATACACACACCGCTAGCTGTAGCTGACTGGGTGGTGGAGATCAGAGGTGCAGATATGCTTGGCTTATGTAAAGCCCTACAGCATCGACAACATGTTCTTATTAGTCATGGTACACAGAGACTATGTTTACACTCACTATTTCTGAATGGTATTAGCTGGAAATAAACCAGCTAATACTTTAAAACAAAATTACTCAATGTTAAACCTGAGCTTTTTTTGTTATATTTTAACATAACACGATTCTTACCTAGGACAGTAAACATACAGTCACATTTTTCTTGTTCTTGTGGACAAGACAAGACAGGTCCAAATCTTGAAAGAGACGGAACACACTGAGCCACATTCTAATGGCACACGTTTTTTAGCATCTTTTCTCAAACAGCTAATTTTAGCTCTGTGTTAGCAAGCTAGTGTATTTAGCTCAGATACTTGCAAACATAACATTACTGTTAACGCCAACTGAACATATACCTGTGCACATTATTGGGCTCTCCATACTAATGCAAGGTAGGGCTAAGCTTCGCTAAGACATTATTTTTGCTAAGATAATGGTGAAACAAGGCTTCTGTGTGATGGTGGCACTCTAAACGTCATATGTTATATCAGCTGTGACACTGAACTTTATCTGGTCACGCTGAATATGTATGTCCGTATGTCTGTATATGTCTGTATATCATACTGTTCCATGATAGGCTGCCTGAACAGGCATGTGCTAAAGTGGAACTGCCACTTAAAAAGTTAAAAGGTTTGTATTAAATGATTTATTATACAGATAAACAAAGTTAGTTTGTCTTTTTGTTGCGCTCTGACCGGCTCCCTCCAACTGTTATCTAACCACAACAACTGGAGCCATCGCTTGGCTGGAGGAAACAAGGGAAGCAGTGTTTGCCCCTGACAGGAATGGCTGAGGGAAATTCTGCTGTCCTCTGCTCGCAATTCAAATCACTGTCATGCTTTAATTCTCAGCAACAGAGGGCACTACTGTCTGGTATGTCTGGATTACTAGCATGCACACGTTTTCCACTGAATATGTTTGTATGGGTGAGTGCATGTGAGGGCAGTCTTCCTGTCTGCATTTTCATACACACACATGCAGGTTATTATATGATATTGCACCCCAGTTCTTTTCTCTCTCTCCGTAAAACACCAACTGTATCCATGAATGAGGGGCTTGTTTGGATATTCTCTGGCTTTCCGCTGTTACCTCGGTTTTTGCTCCACGTTCCCTGGCCTGGACACACGGCTGTTTTTTTTTTTTTTTTAACCTTAACTTCACAGAGGAAATGATTTCTGACTGGGAGAGATGGGGGGAGGAATGACAAACGAATATATCCTACCCCTGAACCCGGCTTAGGCGCGCACTACATTTGGGTTCCAGTGTGCCTGTGCTGTTGCCAAAATTTTGTTTCCACTACTTTCTGCTACACTACAGCACGGCGAGTCCTCATAAATGTCTCTGTGGTTACTTCAGTGAGATATTGAATAACTGATATTGGAGTATCATTAAACTAGCATCTTTTATGTGGGTTCACAAAAATAAATGAACATTGAGCCAACAATTCAATCTCACTTGACAATATGCAGTGTATTCAAAGTGCATAAGCAAAATGAAAAGATTGTTATCTCCGCCTTTTGTGTTATTTTTGCCTGCGTTCCATTTCATTGTAAACTGTTGTGGTGCTCCAGCTTCCATCTTCGCCTTGACATCCCTCTAAACACATCACAATTCCACCCCTCTTCCTTTTCCTAGTAACCCAATACCGGCCCGAGTATTTACACATGCAGGTGCACACACACACATACACACTGTGTGTGTTTACCCCTTTTAAAAAGGTTGTCAGAGCATATCACATCAGCTAAGTTGAGCCTGCATGCTTTGGGAATTGGAAGGAGTGGTCTGATCCTAACCCCGCTTCCAACATAAAAAAAGAAACCTTCAGCCAAAATAACAAATCAGGGAAGAGGCACAGGGGAGGGTTTATGACTATTTATTCAATTTACTTTTGAGCAAGGAAGTGGGGGTTGAAATCTTTTTTTTTTTTTTTCTCTGAGCACAATGTCATTTCCTAGTGGATATTTGACCACAAAGTGAGGCCAAGAGTTGTGTGGAGAGACACGCTGAAGGGTATGAGGAGAGATGTTTTGGCGTGAGGAGAGGGGTGAAAGAGAGGGCTAACCAGAATGTACTAGTGTTCACATGGTATGATGACAATTGTTAAGCAGCTCGAGGAAATTACTTGTTCCAACATGGGGAGGGAGATTTGGGCGATTGAGGCGTTGGAAGTACATTTGTGTACAAAACTGCACGTACCACAGCCTGCAAAAAAACTGCATAATATGTAGCTGGCGTAATATGTGCATACATTTACGTCAATGCAGAAATGAGAAGCTGGAAAGCAGGCTGACTGTGTGGTTGAGCTGATTCAAAATGCTAAGAGGGACGCCTTCAATAACATTCATTGCTGACAGTTTAGCTCTAAACTGTGGGTTCAGGCAGCCAGTCAACAGAAAGCAAGCCAGAGATCGAAGCTGATGTACAAACGGAGGCCAACTCACCTTCTTCTTGCTGCAGTAGATCTGCCATTTCTTTTCATCGGGCAGAGCAAACATGGCCTCCCTGTTCTTGTCGGTCAGGTCCAGCTCATCCTGCAAAAACAAGACAGTATTCACTTTTCACACCACTGCACTGAACAATTACATTTACACCAGATCAAGCACTGTTTTGATAAAGCAGGGCAATTGTGACAATACAGTAGCACTTTATCTATGGTTATCTCTATGGAAACAGCACAATCATAGCAAGAAGTAGAGACAACTCAAACATGTTTTTTGTATAGTACAGCCCATTAAAGTGACAAAAAACAAAAGAAAAACAATGTAATTCCTTAAATATTGAAATATTGATATTGACAAAAATGGAATCAGTATAACATTTAGCTGAATTTTTATCATGTGACTTATGTGACAGTCCTAATTTTTTTTAATTTTGATTCTTAGTAAATGTTATTTGTGAAACTAGCTATGAGTGGAGAAATGTTATCAATTTTGCCATAACCAACATGTGTAAAATAAAGCACCTCACAAGCCCTGTTCTTTGATTAGCATTTTAGCTCTGACTGCTGATCAGTGGACGAGCAGAGTTTACACAGTCACATTTAATTGTTCAGCCTTCCCACTGTCTGACTGTCTCCACTGACTACAGAGGAGTGTTTTAATATTCACCCTGCTGCTCTGCTCAATTCTTCAGCTTAGCACAAGGAGCCTCCTGCACCTTTTGAAATGCATATGAGCCCAGGAAATGAGTCTCTGTGCGCCGAGGGAAGAGAAGTAAAGTCTTGGAAAGGAGAGATGGATAAATCAGGGTTGAAGGAAAGGAGTCAGGACACAGAAAGAGAGCTGCAGTGACAGAAAAAGAGAAAGGAGCCAGGGTTAGGGTCCCCCTCAGGCTATAGGGCTGTGGAAATGGACTGCCACAAAACAACAGAAGAGAGGGATGAGAGGCTACTGCGCAAGGGCTTTGTGCTCAAGCTCAAACTAATCTCATCATAATGGTTTTGCCACCATGACGTCAACCACAAGTGGCGGGTCTCTTGTGCCCCCCCAAGTGTGAGGATGGCCACTGGTGGCAGAGGTGGGGCCCCCTTTAAAGCTGGCCAGTAGATCCACAGGGTTTGTTTTGATCCATTTGGACTGTGGTGGCCCACATTCCAAAGATTTGACACTATGAAGAATGACATCATCTCTCACCCGGTCCTTTGAATGGGATAACCAGCAGCAGCATTATTGTGGTTTTGTGAAAAAGGAAGGAAAAAATCTGAAGGGTGTGAATTTCAAGGGGGTCTAATACAGACAGAAACCACAAAGAAGCTTTAGAATGTTTGGTCATTCACACCCACACTGATCATCAAGGCTTTACTCTGTGCAATCTGCTGTTATTTGTGTCCCTGTAAGATCTCTGTGTGAGTTAAGCAGGGAAAAAAAATTGCCATCATGTGGTCACTAAACATCTTCCTCTGACTCTCTGTCCTTCAATCTTTACAGATTTTGGTTCTGACTTGGACCACAGTCCTCTCTCTCTCGCTCTCTCTCCACATCCCTGGGCTTAGCAGCCAGCTCGTCTCTGGCCTGCAGCCTGATCGCCGGGTCAAAACCCTTCTGTCCAAAGCTGCTGCTCTTTGGACGAGCTAATACTGGAAGCTGGGAGAGGAAAAAAAATCAGTGAGAAAGAGACCCCTGGATTTAAACCAGATGGGAGCTGAGCCATCTGATCTCTATGCTACTCTGTGTTCTCCCTCCTGCTACTCCTCAAGCCTCTTAATTTAAGGTCTTATATGGAGTGGAGCTATGTGAGAGCAGCATATAAAATGTGTGTGTGGCATGTGCATTGTACAGTGTAAAAAGGCAGGCTGGCTCTCCCACAAGTTTTTTAAGAAGAAAAGGTGTAATAGAATAACGCAAAAGTCAAGTAGAGGAAAAACAGGAAAGGAGCGAATGTACTGTTACATGTTACTGTCAGGTTCAAAAGGAAAAAGGCAGATGAAGTTGGGGATGAGGACACTGGGTGGGTGGAGGAATGTTCATGTCATGCCAGCCAGAGTATGTTCAACTTTCCAGTTATGCAACCATTTTCTTCCACCTCCATCACCTTAAAAACGTGCTCCCAAAACCACATCCGCATCACGTGGCCTCTCCTCATGACTGTAGCAACACCCAAAAAACATGCAGTCCTGCTTTTATTCTTCCAAAACATAACCGAGGCACTTTCCACTTTGCTGATGTGCCCCAGCCTTCCTACAGGAGCAGGTTCCAGTCAGGAATTCACCTAAACCAAAGCTAATATTATTTCACCTGCTGCCTGAGAAGAGGAAAATACATACCTAAGGTCTCGGAAGCCTTTCTTTCATATTTAGTCCAGAACTGACAAATGAATCATGTTACAAATTTAAATAAGAGGTCACAGGTTTGAGATCTGACTGTCATGTTCGCAGCAGACGGACTGACCTGCTCTGTCACTCAATTTCCTGTTTCTAAAGGCTGGTGGCCTTCTCAAATGTGCTATGATAATACAACGGATATGGGTGAGAGTCGAAGTGCTCAGAGAGTTTCAATTTAAAGCATCTTTTCTGAATAAAGTTTAGCTTCCAATATAATTTTGAATGAAATCCTCAAAAAGTCATTACTGAATCTTGACAATGATTTCACAGGATAAGTAGTTTCTCTCAATTCAGGGGTCCTTGCTGTGACTGTGTGAATTGTGCTCAGGTGAATCCTGTTTGCTTTAATGATCCTTGAGATGTGTCTGGGTCATTAGGTGAGACAGACACATGTATACCTTCCCACAGTTCACCTAACCATGAAATGCAAAACACTCTCTGTAAACTCCCTATGACAAAACCATGCTCCAGCATAGACCAGAGCAAGGCTGTGAAGCCATTTTTAAAGATTTGAGCGCTCCCAGGAGAATACAGGCCTTAGTAGCTGTGAATACAAGAAATGTAAAACCTCCAGGATTTCTCATCAATATATACTGGAGAAATTCTGAGCAGTATTCCTTCTGTCTGACCTACACTGATCATCTGTAACACTCAGAACACAGGGAAGGGAAGTGAACTTCACCTGTCACAGTTATAGGGTTATGACAGTGGGTGGGATATATTTGGCAACATGTAAATATGTTAGAAGCAAGAAAATTGACAAGTTGAAGAACCCAAACCATTTCTGCAGCTATTGAGAGACCAGGAGCTCAATGCAGACCAGGAACACCCCGTTCCTGGTATGAACAGGGTCAATTACTCATTGATGGCTCCAAATGGTAAACCACTGCATTGCTGAAGAGCACACCACTGCTATGAAGAAGTAACTGTTGTTATAGGCATTTTTCATATTAGAGTAGCAATTACCAGGTAATGAGCATCATTCCTAAAGCACGGTGGTGGTAGTACCATGCAATAAGGAAGAGGTCTTGTTCCATAGTGCAAGGACCACAGACAGGGAAAGGGCTCATGTACATGAGACATCATATCACACTGTCCCATAATAATAAACAAACCTTTGAAACACCAACCTCTCAGAGTAGGAATGATGCACATCTGTTATAAAAGTGCGACCTACAGAGAGCAAATACTAGATGTTCTGTATATATTTATATTAACAGGGATTACGAGGATGAAGATATCTTGAAACATGTGCCACCAATCATGGCTTAAACAGCTAGATGCATTAAATGTATTTGTATGACATAACTGGAGTTAGATGATACAACATGTCTGTAAGAGACTTATAAATATTTATCTGTACCATATGTACAGGGTGTAAAGGACAGCAGAGGGACAAGCTGTAATGAAACACTGGATTTAAGTCCCACCTGCCAGTGTGGGAGAATATAAAAATCTGTTTAGATTATGCACCCACCCCATAAGATGACTTGTTAAGTGAGACAAAAATGGACTGAGGGAAGTTGAAAAATTGGGTGTGTTGCGACAACTGATGGAAGATGTGTGAGGTTCCACCTAACTGGGAAATGTATGGTCCAAGAATGACATCCTGTCTCATGCATGTGTCTCTATGAAGTGGCATTTCCAGAGTGGATATGAATGTCTTTACCTCATGTGAAGTCTTACAGACTGAGAGGGTCCAGTGTAACACAGACACACATGCACAAACACACTGTATATGTATCCTACAACAGTGTCTAGGCGAGACAGTAAGGCAGAGAAAAGACATGCAAGATGGCAGGAAATCATATGAGGCCTCAAGAGGACCCACAGGAAGCTGTAGCTGCCATTATTGACCCAAACAGGAGTTTGCTTGTGTGTATGTGTGTGTGAGCCTCTCAAGTACTCCTGTAGTTGGTTTTTTTTGTTTTTGCACAAGGCAAAGATATAAAATTTGTGCAAAAAACTACCATTCACCACAACTGATGAAAAGGTCAACAATCAACCTTTTCATCTTAAAATATAGTAAAAATAGTTTTTGGCCACACTGCTTTTCTTCACAAACCCACACACACTCTGAACCCGTTCCACTTAGCAGCATTTTACATGACTCATAGTATCCGGTCTTTGATGAGTCAGTGAGTAGCTGTTGCTAGCCTACAGCCTCTCCCCTCGTCCAAACAAGGCTTCCATGATAAGGCCAGTTCAGGAACAGCAGACGTAGGAAGTATTTGAAAATGGGAAGAAGGGAAAGGAAACGGAAAGGAAAGAGGGTGCATCCCAGGGCGTACACTGGGAAGGAAAGTCACTCCCAATAGCCTGGAGAGAGAACATTTCCATTCTCTTCGGTTATGCAACGCAACTGCGTCCGGCTCGAGTCACACTGAATGGAACATTAGCAGAGGATTTAAGTCTTAAAAGTTTTCCTGGAAACACAAATGCAAAGGCTAATTTTACCATTGCAAAATTTACATGTGCAATCATATTTAGAGTGGACACACAGAAGCAGTGACTGGCACCGGACAGCTGGACAAGTGCATACAGAGGTCAGATTAAAACTGTCCCAAATAACAAAAGAGAAAGAAGGAATGAGGCTCCCACACAGAAAGACAGAAAAGGAGGACAGGGAGAACACACACACTAATCTGATCTGATGTCTGACCGTATTGTATTTGCCAGATGTTGGCCTAGTAGACCTGATTTCGATGTGCCAGTATGACTTGTACTGTACACTCTATCCTCTCTCATACCAACTCACTGCAGATGCTTTTCCATTTTAGTAAATTGAGTAACAATGTAACACTAAAGGACACCATTTAATTGCATACAAAAAGAATAATACAATACAGATGCTAAACTTGGCAGCTTGCATTCTTTAGTCTGCAGTGGCACGGTGCTGTAGCATTTAGGCCCTTGTAAATGCGTCGACACATTGGGACCACATGCCAACCTTTCCACAGTAAATGTTCATTGTTATCTGTTGAAACTTGTAAATACCAGCGAAGTTGTCCCCAAACAACCTCACACTTGGTTTCTCTTTGTGGAAAGACAAAGTTTTAATTTTAACAAAAGGAGAACAGAGTTTAGCTAAATGTGAAAGCAATTTCTCATGTGATGATAAAATGGCATTTAGCAGGGAATTGCACTGATAAACAAAAATAAAGCGGCCCTCACTGTGCTGCCAAACTTCACACATGGCTTCTACTGTATATCAACTATGCATGCAAGGGCTTGTGGAGAGACATTTTTTCACAACACTGCATATTTGCAATCAAGAAATACTGCAGCCAGCTGCAAATCTGTAGTTTGTGATCTATTAGTCCCTTTGATGTGGTCTCGTGTCCAAATCAGTGGCGATTGCTTCCAGGTCCATTTGCATGGTTTTGTGGATGCTTTCATACAGCTTTGGAAGCAGATCTGCTCTTCGCCAGGAGGAGTTCTTTTGCATTTAGCAGGCCAAGGTTTACTCAAGAGAACCAAGGATGGCTCACACACATGCTTGCTCTGCAATATTAGTTTTGTGAGCTTCAGACCGTGGACGATATGTCATCTCTGCTACGTTTCTAATTCCATGCACCTGCAATCTAAATAAAGCAAGAGTTTGGTGAAGCTTGTTGCAGCAGGTGTGGAAAGTGTGGATCTGGTAAGTTATGTCTTTTGACAAGGACAATGATTAAAACACTGTACATGTGAGTTCATCACCATAGTAACCTATTCCACAAGAGGACATACACATCACATTCTGACTCCATTTGAAATTCTGTGAAATAGCAAATCTCGTCCGTTTCTCCACAGTGTCAGCTTAAGTTCTAACAGTGTAAGCTGAGTGTGCACTGTGCAGTCTCCAGACACAGTAGAAGACCCCATTATAGATGTGAAGACACACATGGAGGTGGTTTACTCCTCCGTTTGGCCCAGATATGTCGCTCCCACTCTACAGTCTCCGCTGAGTCTCATTCTCCTCCTCTGGAAAGGCTTTCATAACAATAATCCCTGTCTCCCGTTGCCATGGAAACACACTGTGTTATGTTATTCTTTATGTTTTTTTATTTCCTCCCCTGTAGTAAAGCTTCTTGCCTCCCCTCATCATGTCTCTGCAAAGCAGCGAGTCCAGGATGACTGTCTCCTAGCGGTCTGGTTGTGTAGATTTTTGGACGACTGGTCAAATCTGTGTCAGCATGCCTGCGGCAGGATCAGTAAAACAGATGTAGACAACCAATAGCTTGTCCAGATGACCGTTGTTAGGTAGAGTCAGGTTGGTCATCCAGTCTAAGCAGACATGAATTAAACTGTCACAGGTTGAGTGATCATCTATCTGGAACATCACTTTCAAGCTTTCAAGTAATGGGTTTGACTTTCTAAGTGCTGCATTCAAGGTTGGAAGACACAGAGATTAACCCAAAGACAAAACATTCACACCTATGAATGACACCGTCTTAAGAATAATGTATTCACAACATGTGGACGGGCCTGTATTCCATGAGAAAAACCTAAATCCTCTCTCTCCCCTGGGTTGAAAAGCTGCACGCTTCTAAAATCAGGGACGGATCCTTCTGCTCTGCTTCCACTTCAGCTCATGCATCATGTGTCTGCTTCAGCGTAAGCTCGAATATTTACCCCAAAATAAGCTGTGGGTCATTCAGTCCTCTCAACCATGAGGACTGCCGTGATTTGGCTAAGCGCTCCCATATGACGGGCATGTTTTTATTTTATCCCGTTTTCTTCAAGTCATGTAAGGCCATGTAAGGCATCAAGTGTGTCAGATAGCAACCTGTTGATCCTCCAGAGCTTTACTTATGATACAGCTGTGAGGGCAATGGGTCACTCCACTCTGTGAATGCAGATTGAGGCAATTAATGCCTTGATTGCTACAATCTTAACTTTACATTTTCTTCAATCAAGCCAATAAATATGCTTCGGCTACTAATAGCTTGCGCATTACCCATGATTATACAAGGAGCCCAAGCTACAAATTTAGGGTCAAATCTGGTCAGTTAGCTGAAAAAAAGAGCCACCATTGGGAAAACATCTGCCTTGATAACAGTGAATAATTTCCTATCATAAATGGAATTTCACTTAATCTCTTGAAATGAATTTGACAGTGGAGTGATATATCCTGCAGGCAGTGGAGTTTAGTGTTCCCAAAGACTCAACACTGCCAGGAGCAGTCCTGTAGCCATGCTGCTCAACACACAGAGACAGAAGCAGGAAATCTGAGGCTGAAGGAAGAATGACAGACGTTCTGAGAAGGAGACAGACCAAGACAAAGAGACAGAAACAGCAAAGCCCTGTTCTTCCAGCAAAGCCAGAGCCCGTCTGCATGGCAGCTGAAATCCACATCACTCTCTCCATTTTGACAGCTGTGCCCTGATCCCCTCTCCACACCATGGGCACATGTCAGCACCGCTATCCCCAGTCTGGCACCGTTACAGACCAACAACAATTTGTGCACATGATGAGGACTGCAGAGAAAGGGTGGGCTGTGTGTATCAGAGAGGATAAGATTCTGAGTTTGTGGACAGTGGAGGCTAAAGCACAATCTCTGCAAGATTCTCTTCCAATTCCTGTCTCTTTTGAGATAATGAGCAACATGTAAACTAAAACATTCAGGCTGCACGGCATCAAAGCAAACACACAAATCCAGGAATTATCATCATTTTGAAAATGTGTGTCCCAACCTTACAGGAATTATTAGGTGCAGACTTTCCAATGAAATTGAAACTGCTAAAATCAAACATGTACTTGCAATCAGTGAACAAAATGCCCGGCTAATAGTGTGGCTCCACTGCAATCACTCTTACAATTTGATAAAATACTCACCACCAGTTCGGAGAAACGTGCATGCAGCTCCTCGGCAGGGGGCATGGGGGCGCTGAACTCCAACAGCTGCAACGGCACGCTGTCCTTCAGGTTGATCTCCGGTGGCTCGGTGCTCCCGAAGCAGCAGAGGAAGCCCAGGCCCGGCCGCGTCCTCTTCCTGGGGGGCATGATGGCCGCGGTGACACAGGTGGCAGTGGTGGACCAGGAAGGTAGAGGAAGAGGGGGCCTGAGGGGTTAGGGAGGGGGAGTGGAGAGGAGGACGAGGCTGCTATCTAGGGGGCATGATCTGGAAGAGATAAGAGAGATGGAGAAAGGTTACCGAACATGTTGTGTATCAAACACATTCTGACAGGCAGTTTCCACAATCTATTTCCAGTCAACATTTGGCCTCGGTTCATGGAGGTCTCATACTGGTCTACACACCCTGTGCCTGGTTGATGTTTCCTCGGAAAGAAATTATTTGTAGTGCACAGGAAGTGAAGCAATTTATGTTTCCAGTTCCCTTGGTTTGTTTGGAATAAATACAGGAAGACATACGAGTAGCAACAGCCACCACAGGCAAACAAACCATTGAATGGTGAATTTCTCCTGTAGGGGGCCTAATAAAGGATTAACTTAATGCCACCTACAGAAACTGCAAATCAAAGTACTAGAAATGCATTGATACATACTCCACCCAATCTTTCTCTCCTTATTTTGTCCTCCCTTTATTGTGTCTATATAAGAACATGTGCCAGGGTGGAGACATTCTTGCTGTGTGGTAGCAGGAGCTGCCATCATATCCTCATCTTGACATTGCCTGCTCCTACACCCCAACAAAGCACCCGCTTGTCCATGCAGTACAATGGTGGATGTGCAACGTGCAAGTTGTTTGTGAAGACTTGCACTGAGAGCTGCCCCAGCAGTACCCTCCCTCCAGACACAAACTATGTGTATGCATACACATAGACAGTGAATGACAACCACTACAACATGAGCCTGGGACTGAATAGGGCTAAGACACCCTGGAGGATTTCCTCAATGCTACAAAAAGGATATGGGTGGTCTTCACTGTATGAATAATACACTCCTTACACTATATTATGTCCTATCAGACCCCCACACACATCGACACAATGCGAGCAAACACCCACAACAACTCCCACAGTTGCCAAAGCTCGTCTTTATGCAACAGTTTACTGCATTTGTGAATGAATGGACCTCAGGACTGTTATGCAAATACCTTGGACACGCAGATATATTTGACCAGAAAATCAATTTTGGAGCCACTTGTGTGAAATACAATAAGGAACTAACCAGCCTTTTTATATTTGTACATAACCTAACAACATTAAGTAATGGCTCAAACCTGCACCCATCTGTTTAATATGGCAGTGAAACTTTATGACTTCACAAGCGGCCACAATCTACTATATCTTGACTGAGCACGACTCCGCGCCATCACTCTCTCTCACATGCATTCTGCATAGGCGTTCTCACTGCGCCGTCTAAAATTAGCCGGATGGTAAATTCTTTATGAATGCGCTGGGCCCATGACAGGAGCTTAAAGGGGAGAAAATGAACAGAGAAAACACCACATTTCCATTTTGCCTTTTTCGTCTTTTGCTCTTTTTTGCTTTTTCCGCCTCCTTGAATCTGCCATCCCTCACAAGGCAGGGAGAGAGACGTGCATGGCTACAAATGAACTGGGGGCTATTTTAAATAAAAAGCAACCAAAATTTGCTTTGGTTTGGTGAAAATAGAAATGCTTGTGCAACCACCAGTGGGCTTGTCTTCTGAGGAGTGCTGCATTTTAAATTACTCTGTATAATAATCTTCAAATATGGAAGCTGTTTCAAAGTCATTGCATCAGTGTCCTGAGCGTTACTTATACCATGTGTGGCATCTTGTATATGTGAACGGTACATATGATACTGCACCCACATGAGGGTGTTATACCAAGGTGACAATTCCCGAAAACTCCCCATCAGGCCAGGACTGGCCTATGTAACTCTAGGACAAAAATCAACTGTAGGGTTGTATTCACACTATGTAAATCCCATTCCTAATCCTGTTGCCTTTGACTGACACTGCAAATTGGTAATGGCACTTTCATCAAAATTACATTTAATCATGATCATGGTGATGCTAGGATGCTAACCAGCTACCCCAGGACTGTGCCTATAAGACAGGAAGAAGTATTGCTGCAGTTTTTGTGGCTAAAGCTCTAAATAAATAGGAACTAGAAATGGATGAATTAAAAGAGATTGTTTGTAGGCTAGTGTAGAAAATGACATGCCATTTACAATATCCACTCACTGGCATTAGGCAAGAGGGACTCAAGGCCTACCTCGAGCAGACAGTATGCAGCTCATCCAGCAGATCATCATGCTGGGTAATTGTTGAATGATGTCTATAATGCCTATAATTGAACCTTTAATAGGTGAAGGCTGTGAAAATTAAAGACTGTTGAAGTCAACATTCTTAGGCCCATTAAGAATAATATGAAAGCAGATTTTCAAGTAGCTGATGTAGACACATTACATTAACTTTGTATCAAGCCAGATATGGTGATGGAATGCTGACCTAAATTGCATGGGTGTACTGCTATATGGGTTTGGAGTATTCACTGTGGTGAGTGAGTAGGGAAAAGGAAACAGAACAGCCCTTTACAACAGTAAGACGACAGAATTTAAAAAGCCCACTTCAGGGAGATAAATCATGGAGATTCTTTCCATACATTTACACTTGAAACAGCTCTGCCTCGGACTATTAACAGTGACAGTGCTTCATCGTTTTTATTGCCATAAGATATTAGTATGAGCCTGTGCCAAATCTTTATGGTGGTGAGTTAGTTATCGTTGCTGTGGACAGCTGGTGGAGTCTAATGGAAAAGAGGCCGCTCTACGGGGGTTTTAAAGCCCTTCAGCAGAATACACAACTTAAACCTCCTGTCCAGTGTCTCTCTGTGTGTGTCTGTATCTATCTTCACTCTCCCACTGAGCCCCACGTGCAGCCAGTTCTCACTCAACACCAGTTCTGCTGGCCTGCTTCCAGCCTATGCCCAGGGAAATCAGACCAAGGAATCCAAAAACATACATTATATAGGTTACACTGAGAAAACAGTAAGTATTGTTTATACTGGAAAATATAGGGAACCGAGAATCTGGACAAGATTATTTGTGTAACCTTTAGGACTCTCTGTATGGAGGAGTCAGCACACAAACACAATACAAATCGACCATGTCCGCTGCCATATGTGACCTGAAAGCCCCTCTCATCTCCCAGCTTTTTATATCCTCACTCCGTCCCTCTGCCACTGTCATCTCCTATTATTCCTCTTTTTCAGACTGAATAGAGTGACATTTCTCTCCATCAGCCCCCCCTCTGACAGTAACATCTGTCATGTTTCCTTGCCACTGCTCACCACTCTTTCCTTCTTTAATCCCTACTATCTACTTCTCTATTCTTTCCTTCACAATGCTTTGCTTTTCTGAGAAGCTGCTTTACAGTACCTCTGCCCTCTAAATACATGTATATTGTCCTAAGAGACAGAGATGAAGAAATGCTTTACATAGCTTAGTAAGCAATGGAGGTTTTGAATCACTCAATCTGCAAAAGAATCAAATGTATGTTAAACCTCTAAATATAGAAATATAGGATTTATGGAGATTTGCAAGCTAGAAAGCTGGTTGCACTGAGCATGCCTACTTAGAACATATAAATGCAAATATACATTTTTTTCTGCGAGGATAGGCAGACAAGCTGTTTCTGTCTTTATGCTTAGTTTCTCAAACTATTTGTTTATTATTTCTGTTTGTGTCACATTTTCATAACCTAAACATGTATTTTGGTCCATCACTGAAAGTGTTAAAGCTTTAAGATTGTGTAAAAATAGAATATCTTTCACACACACATACACAGCAAGTAGAAAGTATGACAGATATTCTGTTAATATTATGAGCCTCTGCGATGTGTGTGCAAGAGCCATACAATCACGTTTCAAAATTCAGACACACCCACTCAAGATTCGGATGTAAGCACATGCAGGATTTGCATACTCACACACCGAGAACCCTGAGACAGAAGCCTGTTGGCCGCTCTGTATTTAAAGGGTCTGCAGAGCAGAGGGAGAGAGATGAGAAGGAGATGAGGGAGGCAGGGAGTAAGGGAGATACTGCTGCCACTTCTCATTCAGCCCACTACCTCATCGCTTCATCCGAAGCACCGGGAAGTAGGTCAGTGGAGGAGGAGGGGGTGGCAGTGAGGAGAGACAGGCTGCTGCCGCTGCTGCTGCTGCTGCTGGTGTGTGTGTGTGTGTGTGCAAGTTTGTGTGCAGGCTACAGAGTGAAGAAGAGGTACATGCAGAGATCAGTCGCTCAAACATCTGTGCCTGCATAATTTCAATTCTCTCCCCCAGCATCTGCCACACAAAACAGCGCTCAGACAGAAATCAAGTCCCTGACAAAACATACTCAAAAAATCTCTGTGTTTCAGTCTTCACATGTTGCCCTTCTTCCTAATTAAACAACAGAAGCAGGCTCCTGCACCTTCTCCTTCATTTTCATACCGTTCTTTCCATCATCACACTACATCTACATCTACATACACCTTACTTTACCACTAAAGAACAGCCCTCATCAACCATTGTTAAATTGGAAGTCAAGGGTACTCTAGCATAAGAGGAAAAACAAAGTCACAATAAAATGGGTGGAAACAATAATAGGCAAGCAGAAATGAAAGACACCATACTTTAAAGAGGCACTGAATAAAAGATCAGAAGCAAGTCTGTGGCACACACTTTTTGCACACATTGTTTCTAGGTCCCACAAATGAGGACCATTCCTCAGGGGTGCTGGGCCATGGATGAGGAGGAGGAGGAGGGCACATGCAAGCTTACGTAAGATCCCGTTACCAGAAATGGGGGAGCAGTGCCACACTGGCACAGACAGGAGCAAGATGTCAAGATTCTGTGAAGATTAGGAAAGTGGCATCATGCAGATGGCAAGGGTTCGGTGTGCAACCGTCAACGATAATGCTCTTTCATGATGTGGTGACACCTATAACACCTCCCTGTAACCTTCCCTGCTCAGTGTCTATTTTCTATTGTCCAGATTGATTCTCACAGTAGCATGATGCAACATGATGCCCAAGCCAGCTTTCCTACTGCTCTTCCTAGGGGATTCCCAAGGGATCCTAAACCAGCTGGGAGATATAATCCTTCAAGTAAGCCCTGGGTTAGTCTTAGGTCCTTCACCCAGCTGGCTATGCCTAGTAGACCTCTAAAGAGATGCCCAGGGGACATCATTATCAGGTACCCCTCTGGCTCATATATGTGTGTAGTGGGGCAGCAGTTCTACCCTGAGCTTTTCCTGGAACCAATCTTCCCACTTGATCTTGGAGAATTAGACCACTAACCCTATGGGGTCTGGTACATCAAGAGCTCTTCCAAATTGCTTAGCTTCCTTTTTCCTTCTAAGGCATTGTAGAGCAACTGCATCGCTGCAGAGGCTGCACCAAACCAGTTACTTTCCCCCAACATATCGGGAAATTTTGAGGTGCCGCTCCAAACTGCATCATACTGCGCCTGAAAGTGTTCAAGTGAATGCTGGAGGCCCTTGTGCATTGCTGCAAAGATAACATTGTCCACAAAGAGGAGAAATGAGGGTAAACACAGACAACAAGGTCTTACTTGTGTTGTGTCGGTACGTCTGTATGTCCACATATTTGTAGAGTAGTCATGGTTTAGTATTGGTATGTGCAAATTGCATGTGTCCTTTGACGTGGAAGTGAACTACTAGCACTCATTAATTTGACATGAAGTTGCTATTCACCCCAGCGATTGAATCCATTGAAGCCATGCCACTCTTTGGGGTGTTGTTGCCCCAGACATGCCCTCTCCAGTGTGTCCTGTCTTCCTTTTCTACTGTCTGCCTGTCTGCTCAATGACTAATGGACCTAACCCTTCAATTCCAACCCCACCCCCACCACTACAAAAACCACTGGCTGCAAGCCAAGTCACCTGGGACACCGAAAATTCTTTTTCACATGGATCCCATCGGCTCTGAGGCCCACACACAGCCATGTATCTGCCTCAGGGAGGCCATGTAAGCACCGCACATCTTTCCCAGCCACACTATAGTACAAATGAGTACAATTAGAGCAACATACAGCCATGTAAACCACACACCACCACAACATAGGCACACATATACAAACACACTGTTTGTTCTTTCTCACAACCAAGATTAAAGTCTTCCTATTTGTGCATCACTTCCGCAATTAAATAAGATTTAGCAGCATGGGTGGTCAAATTTATAGAAAGAAATGAAGATATGTGATTGATGTGAAGCAACTGGCTAGACTAATGGACAAGATTTGCCTGTGACCAAAATAATGTCACAAATGACTCTACATTAGGGTCCACCACACTCACTGTGACATGAATTCCTAAGGCATGACATCACCCAGCTACTCTTGCACAGATCGTCATGGTTAGCAGTGAACTACAGCCTCATGTAACGAATGACCAGACCTGACAGTGGAGGAACTGCCATTATTTCACGGCACATTTGCGTGCGCTGCATTCCTGCTCTTGTTCTGAAAGCCCACATTCATGTTAGAGGGCCTGGTGCTTTCATGAGAGGCTGTACACCGAGTAGTTTTCTCATGTGTGGACGTAGACAATGGGCCAGGTGATTAGCTTTGGACAATTCTGTGGGGGGCCTGACAGGGTACAGAGAGATGGATCTCTGGGTTGCAGCACTGCAGCTCATTTAATCTTCAAGGGGACAGGTATTTTTAGCCATGACAACATGCAGAACTATTTTTGGCCTCTCTGCTTAGCATGGCAAACAAGCTAATGCAAGATACATGTTAAATGCCAAGACATTAAAGGCTCTATCCACAAAAGCCCACCAAGGGTCTAAATGCTATGGGTTATCTGTGCCCTATGCCTACGTGCATCTTCCAGGAAAACAGAATCAGGAGATCAGGAGCCCACCCTTTCCTTCACCCCTCTACTCTTCTCACTCATTCCTCCTTTGCTTATGTTCTCCCTCAATCACTTCCTTTCAGCCTTGAAATCAGATAGAGGAAGCTGCAAGGGGGAAACGGCAGCTGAAAAGTTATTCAGCTGTTGGACTGGGAGCTGTGTCGCCAGGACATAGTCTGGGACAAGACCATCCGAGTCAGTGGCAAAACCTGACACAATACTTCTGAAACATGACAATGGCCTTTGAGCACATAAGGGTTTCATAAGTGCCTAACATTAAACAATAACAAGAGAACAATATTAAGAAGGTGTGGCTGAGTCATTTGTATCGGGCTGCCATACAGTATAGAACAAGAACTATACATAAGGAGGAAAAGCTTAATTGCCTCCACTTAAATTGCCACAATTATTATTAATTACTTTAATCGCTTGCGGTTAATGGTGTTGCTTAAATATTTCCAGACAGTCTCCAAGGCAAATGTAATTTAGACAGAGAGACATTTTTCATTTTCTTTTGTTTACAAACAGCTCTTGTTAGACAGCCAATGGAGGGATGGTGTAATTATATGCATCTGCCTCAAGTTTGCACAATACGGGAAATGAAAGTAGCAGTTGCATCTCTCTCTACAAGCTGTTTAAACTGCTCTGATACCCACATTGCCATTTATACCCATCATTCCACTGCCATCCAGGAATCTAGATTTACACCATCTTTCAATATCATATCATAAATCGGCAACTCATGGGCCAACATATGGGAATTCTCAGAGGTCTTATTGGCTCATAGCCTTATTGAAAACAAACATATAAGCGCTGTTGGTTTTAACAAGGCCATGAGGTACAGTAACCCAGCTCACCCATTAAAAGGAAATGTCTGTACTAAACCACTGGAAAAAAGAGAAGGAGGGAGAGATTTTTCCGATCCTCCAGGGATGTCATTAATAGCCATTTCATTTAGTTTGATTCATTAAAAAATGCCATTTCCTGATTTAAGGAACATTCATAATAGCGCAGACCACATGAAGTACCAGGGGGTTGTTACCACTTTAGAGACAGTTTGTTCCTTTGATCAAACTCCCCTCCTGAGCACCCAACCATGCACAGTTGCATTTTGAAGCAAATTATTATAAACATTATAAACGCCTTCATAGAAGCCACGAACCACAGACACGAGCTGAAAAAAGAACCCATACAGAAGGATGGGTGCAGACCAAAGACATTGCTGTTCCACCTCACTCAAGAGTGCATTCTAAAGGTCATCCACGTGTTGCACAAGGAAAGTCCGTCAGCCACTTGTTGCGTGGGATTCTAACAATGCAGATGTTAATGTTGGCTCAGGCTGGATATCACGGAGAGAGACGAACAGAAGCGGTGTTGACCCAGTTCTGCACTGGCCAACAGGGTACATCTCTGCTCATCAAATAGACTGGATCACTGGGATGACTATGCTATTAATAATGGGAATGAGAAGAAAGTCGGCCACGCAACATTCCACAGGCCCCAACATTCCCACATATTAAACAGGGCTCAAAATGAAATCCAATACTTGGCATCCCTTTTCCTTGAACCCCAAAGCGCTGTCCTGCCGTGTCAAATCACTTTCTTATTTCATCTGGGAGGAACGCGCCAGAGTCACAAGCTCCCCGTCTAACTAAAGACATGTTATTATTATATGTGGAGGGGAAAAAACTGGCACAAGTACAACCTCAGAGCTGGTTACCATGACTCTCAAGAGGGAAAGGATGCCGGATTTCCCAGAGACTCCATGTTCTCAAACACCCCAGAGTCTTGTCTTTATTGAGGGAACAAGCATTGGGCCAGCGCGCTCATCCAAATAATACAGATGTTTGACAAGATCCAGTTTTTCTAAGTGGCGGAACACCACACTTGTGCTAACCCTGGTTAGCTCAGCAGTTCTCAGAAGATGTGCATACATCACCTTGCCATTGTTTGACTTCTCATTCTTTGCACCACAGTCTGAATAGCTCCTGCTCATGCTTCGGTGAAAGGTCAACAGCTGCAACATAGAGGACAGAGGGCTTCTGGGTAATGTCTGGAATGCTCTTCGGGGACAGTTATAGCCAGCCAGATAGGGAGAGCCCTCTGAAGTGACCAGCGTTTTTTAAAATAGCCTGCGGTAATACTGCACTGAATTGAAGCACTGTAAAGAGGAGATATGCTTACACATCATAAGCCCCAGAAAGTGTGTCACTGGCACAAATACAATAGTGCCATTTGACACACATGGTGTGGGGACTTCCAATGAAGGAGAGAGAGGGGACTTTTGTCCCTCCCTACTGTAACTACTCGGCTGTAAATACAACATGAAGATGATCCCATGCAAAAGATCAGATAGTTGAATTTAAGCAGCTTTACAGCCTTCATCTCCTTTTCTCTCAGTCCCAATCCTAATGAGCAGACCATTGAACCACCAGTCAACAGCAGGGCCGCAGCGATAAAAAGCCGGCCGTCACTTTACTAACTCTCCTTTGCACTCCCTCTAATCCTGAGAGAGCAGTTCATGCATCCGTAATGGTCGATAAAATATGAAAAGCCCTGAGAGCGCTGACGGCAGCAGCAGAAGCAGTGGGTATGTATGTGCGCTATGTGTGAGTCCAGAACTTTCGTTAATGCCCTCCCAACATGATGAATCTTTTAATGATGTCACTCTGCTTGCCCCCTGGTGCACGTGAATGTAGGAGGATTTCCAGCAGACTGGAGAGTAACCCTTTAATGTGGTGGAAATGGATACTATCTTGTTCACAATGTAAAAAGACATCAAAGAAAACACACATGGCCCTTTAACTGCTGAAATGAGTTTTGCCTCTGGTTCATCAACCTTCAAACGTTAGCCACTCAAAGAAAGTAATTACTTAAATGTTGCAGGAATAATGTTTGTCTCATGCTTTTTCATATTGCCATCATCTCCTACATAAGCTTGCTCTCTAGTGAAATGCTCACACATGCTGTTTGGAATAGATAAACTATAAGCCTAGGTAGCAGGCATCCCTAATCAATTTCATAGGTGGAAATTTGGAAGGCTCACCCATAAACTTTCATCACTGAGCTTTTGACACACGTGAAGGATTTACAGCTAAGTTGACAGCCTCTCAGCCAGGACAAGCAAGGCTTCCACAGGGGAAAGGAGGCTTTACAAATTTCCCAATGAGAAAGTTGGGAGATTAAGACAGGGTGTTTATGTTGGTCTGAAGTGTCACAGGGTTCTGGCTTCCCTTGAGGGCAGGATAGTTTATTAAATATACTCTCCAGCCTCTAGTTTAATACTGTGCTTGCTAGAAGGAGATGTGGAATGTCTGGCTGCCAGGCCGGTACTAGCACCAAAGGGCTGGAAGTGTGATTGATGAACATGTGTGATCAGCCCTCGTCTAGGACCCGAAATAGGTCCGTACCCACTACATATGACACTGTCCCATCCTCCTTCCATTTCTGAAATGCCTGACTTCATGTGGAGTAATAGGCATCACATGACAACTTCTACTAAACCAAATGTGGACATCAATCTTCTCCACAGCAGTAATAATAGTGAACCCCAAATCATGCATGAAGTGAAACAGCTCTCACAAGAATCTCAGCTTAAACTGAATCCAAGACTACCACCAGTATGCCAAAAGCCTTGCTTATACAATGCACCAGCACAGATGGGGGCTCAGCAAGACATTCTGTCAGCACCAGGAGAAAGAGCCCAAACATGAAGACCATGTACGTTTCATAACCCAGCATTTGCTGCTGTTTATGACCTATAAAGCCACTGTAGTGGAAAAAGAACTGTAAAATATTGTCCATCACTCCAAACACAACAGCACAGAATGTGGAAACTTTATCAAAAGGGAGGCCGGAGGCCTTCCTACCCATCAGCTTCTTCTTTTCTTAGCTTTCTACTGTCTTAATGTTTATTTTACTGGCTGCAGTAGTCCATGTTTCCCTGGCTGGATTTAGCAGTGGGATGGTGCATGGACAAACACATTTAATCTGTAGCCTGTGCATGCAGCCTCCTAGTGGGTGAGCAGTACTACACTGTATTACTCACAATGACCGGGAAGGGTTACAAGTATCAGTATCAAGATCGAGTATCTGATACTTACCTACTTCAGACAGGCTGCGCTAAGAGATTAACTGTCCCTATGTCACGTCTTTAGCAAAGAAAAAAAAAGCTTCTCCACAAAAGCAGGGTTAAAAGAAAAAATTAAATCATTCCTGCAGCCAACTCTTTGTGCCTTTTGGAGTGTGAGCTTCGTGGTTAAATTCCATGCCTGTGCTGAGTTTGACCGAAGCCGCTGCGTTTTGTGTGCTTCTGAGGCGAGCTCTGGATTTCAGCTGACTGTGCTGGGAGCTGTTGACATTGTCCCCAGTCTCTCTCTCATTCTCTCCCGCCCTCCCTCTCTCTCTCTCTCTCTCTCTCTCTCCTCTCTCTCTCTCTGTCTGTGGATCACACATCTCCCCTGCCCTCTGCTCCCCTCCCCATTTCTGGATTCCAGCTCGAGCATATGACAGCCTCCATGTGGATGTCAGTTAGATGGATTTTCTATGAGTGTAAAAGCACGTATGTTCGATATGCATGCATGTATGTGTGTGTGTGTTCCTATTGTGAGAGGGCAAGATGAAAGGAAATGACCCTTGGCAGCCTGTGCTTCCCATCACTGCCCACAATCCTATCTCCACCCAATGCATTCCCTCCCTGAGCAGATTGTGGATGGAGGGATATCACACACCGCCCAAAGAAAAGCCCTTTTCCTGTTGCGTCTTCTCATCGCTAACACATGCATAAAAGTGCACACGCCCACGCACACACAACCCACCCAAATATCTATTAGAAAGCCCCCCTGATACACAGGATTTCCTTGAGATCCAATCAGCGTTCATTGAGAAGGTGAGACAGGATGCTCGGATATACAAAGCTCTGTTGACCTTGTCAAGTTCACACCATTAGCTCAGCCAAATGTAATATGTAGAAGGAAGGGGGGTCAGCTGGGGGGACATGCCATAGACGGTGCTGTGAAGCAGAGTTCACACATGTTAGTGCGATAATATGAGGTCAGTAAGTGCACACATTGTACATCATCCACCATTGCAACATCTACAACAGACTGGGACTGTAGGACACATTTGACGGCTTTTCGACTTAGAAATCGATTCAAATGCTTTTAATTGATTTTATGTTTTCAAACTTATCTTTCTCTAGACTGAGTGTCTGCTACACAAGCCAACGTGATCGCTTGTCCATAATATTGACTTGTACATATAGCACTAGGATAAGAGAGTCAAAGTCACTTTAAGTATTACAATTTAGTTATTACAGGCTTTGCACTTACCATCAAGTTAATCCAAGCAGTGGACTGACTATTTGTGCTGTAAACCTGTTTATTTCTGCAATAAACTTGGACATTTTAACATAAAGATCTATAAGGGTTGACCTCTGGTGCCTCGGGTGGCAGTGTGAGGAACTGCAGCTTCTGTCACTGCAGATAAAAAGTACTTATTCACTGAAATGTGATGCATAGCTTATAAAGTAAATGCAATACAACCACCCGTACTTGGTCAAACTGGTATTTACCTCCTCCTACACAGACTACAGCAGAGAAAAGGGGCAGTCGTACTACCATTTGTCATCTTTCTCTAGGGACAGAAGAAGATGACACTAAGTTGCCGGCGGTAAAGCCTGGGTGCATTCCTGAGCGAGCCCTGGGGAGTGCACATTAACCCAACTCTGAGACAGAACCAGCTCGTAGAATCTCCATGCTAACCACTTCCTCTTCTGCCTTTTTCTTACTCCATAGGTTTGCATCTACTCTGTTTCTCTCTAGGGCAATGTTGGCATCCCAAAAACAAGAAAGGAAGCCCTGAGGAATAGGCCAAGCATCAGCTCCAGCCTAGCTAAGTGCACTTCAATTACTCCTGTATCATCCATCACATCCTGGTAATTGACGCAAATGGACTGGGTTTGGCATGCCTGTGATAAACATGCCCCCCTAAAATAAGGGGGACAAAGGAATCCAACAAACCCACGGGCCCATCTGTGCTCCTGTTCTTCTCTGATGTTGTGTTTGTTTCCACTTGTCTTGGACAGCGTTTTACAGAAAGACAGAAAATGAGAGGTTAGACACTCGCCTGCTACTCCACATTGTCACTCTGTGTGCCAAGGAGATGACCGCAGATCGTGGCTTCTACAGACTTGGCTTTGGTGAACTTGCACTGCCCCCCTAGGCAATTCCTTTTAAATGCAAGCGAGGTTGGTGTTTACCCACAGTGAAATGGCAAATGTCATGACTGATAAACCAGCAGCAAAGTATGTGGAGTGCGAGGTAGGGTGCTTTTGTCTCTGTAGATGTGTGCGGTGAAATAACAGACAGTTCCAGACAGTCTGCCAGTCACTTGTCAGTCAGTCGAGTGAAGCCTGCTTCCTCCACAGAACATTCCCTGCAGTGAAAATCTTGGCTCTAGGTATCATATTGACCAAAAGGTGAACTGAATTTTGGACTGGAAGAAGTGGGTCACCCAAGGTGGTCTCATAAACCACGGTTTCTCCTTGAGTACCTCCCATGTGGAGCAGCAGTCAAACCTGATAACAGCTGGAGGAGAGGCTGTAAAAAAGGTGTTTAGAACTGCAGATATTGGCACCTGAAGGAGTCTTTCACTGAGGAAAAGTGGAGAGACAGGGCCTGCTCTGATCCAACTGCTGCCAGAGCTAACATGGCAAACATTCCTGTTTTACGATGTGTTGTTTCTTAATGTATTATTTAGGCTGTCTTCTGACCATTCAAGTTTGTTTAAGCAAGAAATTTCTAGTGACAGCACTTTGCACACAAACATTTCTTTCACGCCCGCACAGAGATAAATTGCCATAGAGAAAAATACCGCTACCCTTGACAGCATAAATATGAGGGAACATTTTTATACATCGCCTAATTGTATGTTAGCTATAAATCATAGTAGCGGTGAACACGACACTATCCATCTTTCAAAAGCCTCCACATCAGCAGTAAACCATGAATCTAATAGTCCCTATATTCTTCTGATGACATTCCTTCCTGCCCTTATTATTTACACCCTTCCTGTACCACTTTCTACAACACACTTATTTATCCTTTTAAAACCTCTTTTACCAGGATTACCAGTCATTTTGTACAGAGAGTTTTTTGTGATTTGCCAAAAAATAAAAGTACTGGGCATCTGAATAGCTCTTTTGTCTGAGAGGCAGACTGGGCAGGGTCAAAGGTCACTCAACTGCCTGTTTCCACAGAACCTCGTGTGTCTGCCTGGACATGTGCCAGCGAAATGCTGTCATGTTTGGACAATAGTCCCGCTTTCCGCTGACTGACTCATGACAGCTTCATCACGCTAACTGATGATGTAATAATTTCATCTTCAGGCATGAATAATACCAACACCAGTATTATGTTGGTTAATTTAAAATAAGATCATTTACTAGTGTGACCATGTAAAAACGTGGCAGCAGCCACCTGTAGAAACATGAGATGCAAAGTACAAAAGGCCCACATAAAACCGGACCATTGTTGTAATTTCTTCTCTGTGACAATAAATCCAGGTGTGTGTGAAGTATAAAAGGCATAATAAAGAACGCAAAAGAAAGACCTCTGCTCTTTTCTCCAGATGCTTTCATTCAAACGCATGGTTTATATATTCCAGTTGTGATTATATTGGCAACATGGGGCCTTCTCTTCACAGAGCTTAGACTTCAGTTGTACAACTGACGTTACAATATATCACAATTTCTTATCCCGTCATTCAAAACAATAATCTTCTTTTGAACAGAGTGAGACCCTTCTCCACTGACCACAGAATGAACCCAAGACTAAGTCCTCCACCTGAGCTATTCCAGGTGCAAATATGTGTCTCTTAGAATTCATTCAAAACGGCATAAATCTAGATTTTCTACATCCCTCAAATGCATTGCACAGATCAGTCTGTTTAATCCAACCCTAACCTCTGCAGTCTCGGGAGGTGCCCAGTTTGAAATGACACCACACATGGTCACAGTATCTCCATAAAAACATCTGGGAGTCATCTGTTCTGCTAAAGGAGGCCCCCTGTGAACAGGTGCGTGTCTGTATCCATGGCCTCGTGGCCTTTTTCTTGACCCTTGACCTCTAGTTATGGGTGGGGAACTCTTTGAACTCGGTGGCACCAGCAGACACAGACAGTGCAGTCTGAACAGCCAAGGTCACATTACCTTAGACTGGGGGGTAAACCTGCAAAAACTGCAGTTTAAAAACACACAATAGGCTGTGTGGATGGAGCAGATTAGGTAGTGCCATGCTGTGTATAACACACTTGTAATTATTCATTTGTATAATTCTACAACAGAAAAAAAGCTGCAACTAACCAAACTTTAAAATCCAGAGTGACCAAAAAAAGCTCTCTCAAAAGATTTTATCATGACCAGAGGAAATGGATTTCCTAAAAATAGCATGCCAAATCTGCCCTCAAACTGTTTGGTCTGGGCTGACCATAACCGGTCCAACACAACCGGCTAAACCCACAGTTTATTCTGAGCTACACTGCTGAATAAAAACATTTTTTCTTATTGCTACTTTCTCCCTCTTAGTAAATGTAATGCTTGGAATGGTGATTTAGCTGGGTGTTGCACTATAGTGCAGTGAAAACTTAGGAGCTCCCCAAGGATGACAGAATCATAACAAACACTTCCTGTTTATCTCCACAGTAGGTTAGAACAGTCTGTTCTGAGTCACTGTTCATTCCAACACAAATAGTTCTTATCAAATCTTTATGTTTTATAAAGTCATTTTTAACAATGAGAGGGAACATTTTAAGAATGAAACTGTTGCATGGAGAAGAAAAAAAAAAAAAGTCTCACAAAACCAAATACCAGTTGACCTTTGACCGGCCAGCAGCATCACTCAAACACACGTGCCTCATGTTCCATCCAACCACACAGTGAGTGGTTGGATATATGGTGGGAAGGGTCAGACACGTTGTTACACTGATTTACTATCACCCCAAGTTAAGCAGCCCTTTGCAACATCCTGATCCCCAGCTGAGCTGTGGCGCCCTAAGAGTTCTGTTCTGTGTTATCACATGGACTATACTGTTGCTCACTTAAGGAACACGGTGAGACAAAGGGTTGATAAGAAGCTCAGTTTTAGAGCTTGGCCAGGTTCTTCAGCTGATAAGTAACACTCACCCTTGTCTGCAGGAAGCTATCAAGCATATATGTACACAAACCGAGTGAGAGCAGATTACACCCAAGCTAAAATGATAAGATTGTCATTCTTTCCCTCTATGTCAAAGTGCACAAAGAGATATCACACCAATCTTCCCACCCTCCACATCTGCTGTATAAACTGTGTGAACATTTAAATACAAGAATAAAACAAGAAAATCATGTTAGATATTAAGAACAGAAAGATCAAGATCAAGCTCTCATTACTTTTTAATTTGAATATAATCTGAAATTGCAACGAGGGAGAATAAATGCACGAGATGATGTGTTCGTCACAGCACATTATGTAAATACACAAACTATTGCACCATGCTGTGTCGAGAGAGGTGGTGGAGAGTGTTGCTGAGGGGCTCCATTGTGTGCAGATTAACCGCAAGAGGGGTAAAAGTGATGGTGTTGATTAAAGCCAGCTGAGCCCAGGGCAGGCTCCTGTAGTGGCAGACACCCGCCCCCAGCGACGCGTGGCCCCCGAAATCCATATGGCTTCTTGTTGACACACATTGACAAGATGTTCATTTTTTTTGTGCTGAACGCACACACAACCAACCAGACACCCACAATGATTGTGAAACCAAAGCGATCAACTAGGGTTATAGGAACGCAACCTCAGGGAGGAAACGCTTGTGCTCATCATCTGTAACTTAACCGCTCTGGTATGAGGAACACATGCATTGCTACACTGATTAGTAGTTCCCATTGATTCTATTAATTCCTCATGATCTGAAGTTAATCCTGGTTTGCAACTTAAAAGGCTAATTCAGACTGACAGGAGGCTTCAACTGACCCTGACCAATCGCATACATAAAAAAATACACACCTCGTAGAGTGGATCACAAACACGCTTATCAGGATTGCATGGCTGCAAAGGGCCAGTGGACCAGCTTTATCTGTGGTGTTACATTCTTCTCAGTCTCATAACTTTTAGTGTAAACATTTCCTACGAAATCTGGAAGGCCTTCAAGAAAAGACATGTTGGTTCTATTTGGAAGTATATCTGTGGATGCTCTCATTCATCCAGGTCATAGTCATTTCCGAGAGTTTAAATCGAGGCAACATTTTTTTTTTTTTGAAGACGTTTCGCCACTTCCCCAAGTGGCTTCTTCAGTTCTGCGCAGCAACATCTAAAGAAAACATCTAAATGTATTTTTTCAACAAGACTTGGATAGATGACATCATGGAAGATCTATCTTTATTCACAGTTGTTAACATACACATAAATATACCATGCCTGACCTCTTAGATCAGTGTGCACTCTAGATCGGACATCACAGCATCCAGTTTATAAGCATCACTCACTATGTATACCGTATTTATTTAAATGTAGTCCAGATGTTTTCTTGTTTCAAAAATGAATAGCATTGTTGAAATATGAGTGTGACACCATTGTCCCACTCTCTGACCTCCACAGGATGGAAACCTGCAGCGATAAAAAAAAAAAAATTGAAAAATAACCCCGTAGTACAAATCTGGCTTAATCACATCTGCTCTGGCGGCGCACAATCAACACACATTGTTCCGATTAGATGCTATTTAAGTTAAATGGTCAAGTTGGGCCTGGAATTGTTGTCCCATTGCACGGTGCAAGAAAAATGTGGGTCAGCATTTTTTCCCCTTGCAGCTTTTCCTCTTGTTTCCTTCACAGAACAATGAGTCTGACTTTTTTTTTCCTCTCCTCCTACAGAAGGACTGGCATTATTATGACCACAACAGTCAGTGCGGAGCACACGGACAATCAACCTGCCTATCCTGTTGCGAGACACAGGCCGTGATATGAGGTAGAACTCAGTGACCTTTTAGACACAGTCCAAGGCAGCCATTTATATATGGATGGACATTGATTTGTGAGAATGTGATGAAAAGAAGCAGATCAATCTGAGAACAGGGGGAAAAAGGACATCACCTGTCAGCAGGCTGCTGTCTGAGTGGCAGTGTTCCACGGGGGAGCTGAAATTGCTTACTCGGCTTCGGCCTAGTCTTCCAGTTTTACCAGAAACAACGGTGGGAAGAGAAAGAAAGAAAGGAGAGGTGTCTATAGCTGTTGTATGTCACCACATACCAAGGCTAAAAATACACTGCTGGCAAATGATTATATTTGAACAGTTTAAGTTTTCTAAAAGAAAAAAAAATATGAGAAGTCTGGTAAGTGTACTGCACAGCACTGGGCCGGATCCAAAAAGCATCACACAGATTTATGACCAGTGTCTGTTTTAATACTCTGTCAACTATGTTTTAAGCAAAATTATACGTGTGTTTGTGTGAGAGAGAATGAAATGTACAATACACGAATGAATCACAGCGGGGCTTCTTCCCTCCATTCTGTTTCACAGGTCAGGGCCAGTAACTACTTTTCCTCTTCCTCAAGCTCTTGAATGGAATGTCAGGAAAGCCAGGTCATGACAGGGTGTGTAGGGTGTGGGTTCATTCATGTGGGCTTGTGTAACATGACTTGCTGAACTAAATTCTAATTTCTTTAAATTCTCTCTGTAAAATGTAGTCTGGAAGCTCTTACAAAAAAAAAAATCCAAATGACGGCTTTCATTTGCCTATGTGGCTCCTGCTCCCCACTGAGGACTGAGGGAATGTCATCCAACGGGGTGGGAGATAAAGAATGCACAAGATTTCCTGCCTCACGGCACTTGCCTTCCCCAAACATCGTGGGGTTTATGTACTGCGGCTTGTTGTCAAGGCAACCTGGCAGTGCGTCTGGGCGCAGCACAAGAGCATAGTGATCCAAGGAAAGGAAAGAGTGAGGGAAGTAGTCAGGGAAGCTTTAGCAAAGGGACAAATATGATTTATAAATCAAACTATAGCAGACATTACTTTCATCTTTGAGCATTTTGACTTCTCCTGCATTACAAATTGCTCGCAATCATGACAAATAATGGTGAATTGGCTTACCAGGAGGTCCCAAAACAACACACCCACCTCACTTGCTATTGGAAAATCTCATTTAATGCTCATTAACTAATTGGATTGAAGTCATAATTCCATAATAGTTCATCCAACACACAGCTAAATTTGTGTTCAAAATGTCACTCCCTCACACTCTTTGTATCCTACAGCCACTTGACTTAAAAATCACATCTACCCTAATAGCCTTGATCACTCTGCCGGTTAATTGTGCATTTAAAGGATTTTGTTTGCCAGAACGGCAGGGTGGGGGGTTGGGTGTGCAAAAGCTGATATAGCAGCATGTATGTCTGCACCAAGGGTCCAGTTTGTCTGCCTAATACCTTTAATCCAAACCCCCACTGCTGCTCGATGTGGTTAAGGGCACCGCTGCCAACACTGACCCTTCCTCCTTCTCTCTTTCACCTTTATCTCTCATTCTCCTCACACTACATGGCACAGCTAATCCCTGCCACACTGGGACACTGTGGCAGTAAGTGGACTTGCGTCACTGCCTCAAGAAACATTACAGGCTGTAATAAAAGTCCAGAGACACAGAGAGAAAATACATCAGTAGATTTGATGCAGGCCAAATGACTGTGTGCCTGAACGAGTCAGATGGTTTGGCATGAAGAGCACTGGCTTATGGGTTATCTCTCCATCAATCCACTGCTGACAGGATGGACATTTCAACACACATGTGCACATGGACTCACATCGACATCTGCGTGTCTCTCACATAAACACGTTGTTTGCCACCGTTACCCTTTAAATGCGCATTAGTAACGGGAAAATTGCACATTAGCACATGTTGCATCACCACAAAAGAGAAGAATTTAAAGGGGTGGGAGGGGGGAATACAAAGTCTCACGTGTCTGACAAACGAGTGCACCATGACACATAAACAAATATACACAATCCCTAATAAATATGAGGCACATAGATAGAGATGCATCCCAAAAATAACCTCCTTTCCATGGTTGCTAGGACATGCTTGGGTCATTTGAGTTTCCCCTACTGGCTCCTGTCGTTTGTTTACCCCACACTTCCTGAATGCTGAGGGCAGATAGTCTCCCAGTGTACACAAGTGGAAGGAGAAGAAAAACAGCACACTGCTCCGAGAGGTTGCTGCACGATGGAGAAGGAGAAGGAGAAGGAGGGGGAGTCGGTTTCTTAGTAACCGGGGGAACAGCACAAAGGGGGTCACCTGATGTCCACATGTGATATTTACCACGGGGGAGTGATGGACTGTATATCAGAGGAGGATGACATCTGTTTTAACTGGCTTCCTCTCCATCTGCAAAACTATAAAAGGAAAGACAGATTCTACATGAGAACCTGTGTTTTTCATCAGTTTTGATCAGGGAGATGAGAAGATGTTCCTTCAGGTAGTTAACTTTCTGAACCCCAAGCAGTTTTTTGGACACTTTTCATTCATGTCATAGTTTTAGTCACTGTGGGTCACTTTCAGTATGAAGTATGAAGTCCTGCACCTCTATGGACACTGGACAACCATGGCTGTTGGATTTTTAAAACCATAAATTGTAATGATGTAATGATGATTATTGATTATTTGTTTTGTATAAATTGCAATAAATATGCAAGACTTTTTCAAGTCTCCACAGGTGTTCCCAAGCAAGGAAAGCAACAGGGAGCTATATATATATATATATATATATATATATATATATATATATATATATATATATTTGCAGTGTTAAACTCAAATCAACACATCAACTGTAGAAAACCTGCAGATCAGCAGGAATATTTGTTGAATTTTTGTCACAGACACATACATTATAAGGGATTCTGCAAAGTTGTGAGGATACGTGCAGATTTGTTTTGCTTTCTACAGCATCCTTTTAGCGTGATGATGATGATGATGATGATTTTATTTTCATTCTTTGATAAAGATGTATAGAATAAAGTGTTTTCCCCAACAGAACCAATTCTGCTATACTTTCTATGAAGCATTCAGATCCATGAGGTTCCAAGGTTTAGGATGCACAAACTGTAAAACACCAAAGAACAGGTTAAGAGGGGAAGTCAGCTTTAGTGGTACAGGTGAATGTCAGATTAACAAAAGAGGGAAAAGGGGACGCCTGGTAGTAGTTACAGATGATGGAGAACACCCACAGAATCTTAAATCTGGAAAAAGGACACAGTTTATAACATAGCACAAATAAACGCCTTGCCTTTCAACAGTCCATTTGAAGTGCACTGCCAGGGCAAACCTGTGCGAGATCAATCTGCTCTCCGGAGGGATAAAAGCAAAAGGCCCCATTTCAACGAGGCTCTCCAGAGACAGAACCCTATTCATTCCACCTCTGAATGCTTTAGTTGTTGCCAACCACGCGGTTTGTCACTTGGCGAAAGGGAGTTTTTGAAAAGAGCTTGCCAGGAATGAAGGATCTATGGCTCGACTGCACTGTTCAGATTGTGTTTGTCTGTTTAGTTACTCGATAGCAAAAAAGACAAAACCGTTTTTTTGGGATCCTGAACCGCATCTGCTCATCTATCTCAAAGCTCAAACACAATGAAATAGCAGTTAGCTCGGATGATGCATTAGGGCCTGGGAGAAAGCAGTAAAAATGCCTGTCACAGCTTTCTGTTCGACTTAAGAGCTTTGAAGTTCACAATAAAGCCATTACATGATTGGAAAGATATGCATGGGAAGATGAAGCCAAATTTAGTAATCCAAAGCAAGAATTATGATAGTGTTGGGCCTATAAAATGTTTTACTGTTTAGTAATGGCCTTTGCTTTAAAAGAAGTGAGATCACTAGGGAGGTTACTGTATGTCTGAACCACTTTTTTCTTTCTCAGGTCAAACTATTTAAGGTTGTGTAGCTTCCAAACTATGCAGGTGACGATATGAATAGCAAAATGGATTAAAGGGGATGCAGGGAAAGTGAATGGGAAGCACCATGTCATGTTTATAAAAATCTAAAACACTAAACTATCAGTAAATAAAAATCTGGCAAAGGGATTTCTTTGCCAGATTTTTATTTACTGATAGTTTAGTGTTTTATCTTGTTTTTATTTTAGAACACTGTTTATGATTTTATTAGGTTTTATGTTTGTGTGATTTATGGCATGTGCAGCACTTTGTAACTCAGTTTTTCAAAGTGCTATACAAATAAAATGTATTATTATCATTTGTCAAAGTAAAATTGATTACAGTTGGTAATGTAGCTGAGGGTGGAGGTGGGAGAAGCAGAAATTATAAGCTATGTATACACACACATGCAAGCCACTGTAGAACTGGGAGACACAAAATCAGTATTTCAGGAAAATCCCATGAAGCAAATGTGAAAATAAAACCAAATTGCAAATTGTTTCCAACGGCAACTGAATGCATTAAATGAAAACTAAAAATTACAATCTAAATATACAAAGCCACAGACCTACTTTAATGAGGTAATTCCCTCAGCCAAATGACATATACTCTACATGAACCAGAGCAAGTCTCATTAACAAAACTGCAACTCAAAGCTATAAACTTTACATATCTCAGGTTCAATATCCAACATTGGAGCCAGAACATATTCTGCATGGGTAGCCAAAGTAAACCCGCCACAGCCTGGCCCCTTCTCAAAATTCTGTGTCACATCAAGATCCATGTCTCCATCTCAGCCCCAAGTGATTTATTGGTGCAGAGCTCATTTTGCCAGACTTCTTCATCACTGTACTGAAAAGCCTAAAGTATCACCCCAACCTGAAAAGATGGACTAGCTTAGATGAGCGTTGTGGGACAAAGAAAAAGAATTTAGGGGCTGCTGAGAGAGCTCCAGAGCAGAGAGTTAGAGTTCTAAGCATGGAGGACCCCAAGGGAAAAGCCGGTGCAGAGAGCGAGGGACTCTCACGGACAGTCGAGAAATTTTCCCACAACCAAACAAAAACAGCGGGGCAGCGGAGGGGGACCCTCGTCTGACGTGAAGAAGGAGGGAGGCAGGGAGGGAAAGAGGAGAAGATCTGATAGTTACAATAACACAACCCAAAGATGCTAGCCTATATCTCTGGTAAAGAGGCCCCTCTGTTTTGTAAAGGATATCCAGTGATCCAAGTAAGGACCCACCAATCCTCCCAAGGATGTTTAACCTGTGCATAACCTTAAGCACATTTTGAAAACCTTGAAGGCTGGCATTGGCCTTCACCAGATGATTTGGCCATGGCCACACAGTTCATTGGTAAATGACCTCATTAAGGTAATCTGTTTTCAGCACTATCGACCACTACAAATACCATCTGCTAAGCATTAAATGGAGTGTCAAGCTACTGAGGACATCTGGATTGTTAGTGTTGAAGAGTTTAGGCTAATTTAGAGCCGTTTTGATCCTGGGAACAACAACACAAGATAAAAACTCAAGAACTGAAACTCCAGGCTGAATGACTTCATGGAGAGTCTACTCAGCCTTCAAGCAGAGGAAACTCTAAGCTTTAGGAGGAACAGACAGATATTGAATCCCTTTAGCTGTCAAGAAAATTTAATTTAAAGCACATAATGACAAGCTCTTTGTAAACATAATTTCCTAGAGGGCCAGGCCAGCAGTAAGATAAGGTCAGAGGTCAAAGGCCACCTCAACAAAAGCATAGGTTGAAACCTCCAATGCAAAGACCAACACAACTCAGTAATATTACATAGTTCTAGTTAAGCATACACCCAATGTAGCAGTCAAGTTTCCTCCCGCTGACTCTGACCAAAGCCAAACTCACCACTCTTCTGCTGTGTGATTGATGCCTTTCTACTGAAAATCTAAAGGTTACATCTTGAGAAAATGTGGCATGCAAGCCTCCTTTTGATTGCAAAAAAAAGTCCTCAGACTTCCTTTTATAGAAGTGTAGCCCCTAGAGCGGGATATCATGGCCATTATAAATAAGAGGATGGAATGCAGAAGGGGAAAAAATAAACATCCAAACTACTCCGTTATCTGCACCCAGCTGTGCAGTTTAGAGGCTGATCCTCGGAGATGATGTCACGCTGGCATTGCATTACTGTTAAAATAGTGTTCCTATAATTTGGCGTGGATACTAATTCATTCAAGAAAAGGCCTCAGATTAAATTCACGACTTGCCAAGAATTTTAAGGATGTTTGAATGAGTACCCACCAAGCCGTTACCAAAGAGAATTATGGAGTAACACCTCCAGGTGTCACTCGTCAAACATCATTTCAGAGGCAGAATAAACCTGAGATGCAGAGGTGAGTGGAAACCTGCAGCCAAGAGAATACGGTGGGGCTGACGCACTGGAGGTTTGATAAACGATTCCATATGCGCTCCAGATCCCAAGTGAAAGAACTGCTTTGTGTTCAGTGAGGTAGCACGCGCATAGGTCCCAAGTGGACTCCCCCTCCCCTCCTTTTCCTTCCATCTACTGACAAAACCTATCTGGCCCTTTTCTTGGTAGCACAGGATAATATTAGCCTAGCAAGAGGGGCAAGAGAAAGAGGGGGTTTGGATGCCCGAATCTCAACCCTCCTTCCTACAGCCTATTTTGACGGGAGCTAATTGCCTGTGACTACATAGAGACAGTGGACCGAAACAACTGCAGCATTAAGTTGGACGTCTGAGGGGCGAAAGGGGGCAGAGGGTAAAGGGGACTGAGGTTTGGACCAAGGAGGGAGAGGTATCTGGGGGGAGGGAGCTGTCAGGGAGTGAAGAAATATTAGGATATTCTCAACCTCTATTAGCCCCAGTGCTAAATCACTCCCACTCATGGGGAAATAATCCTTCAAGACATTAAAGAGGCAATCTTACGTGAGCACCTGCTCCCTTTGCATTTAGCCCCGATATGATTGAAGAACTAATCATCCAACCATCATGCAAAAATACAACATTTATTGTGGCCTCCATAGAAACAGAACAATGACTGGTGAAATCGAGACTTAAATTGCCTTTAATTTATACCACTAGTGGAAACATGTCTAATCAGGTAGTCAAGGAAGCAGGCTACTGTTTCCAAAAACACCAGAGCACAAAGCCTGGCTAACAACATCAATGTGCAGATCTTTAACTACATTAGGCGCCTATTGTATAATTCATAGGTGAGCTTTTAATTAACCACATGACTTTGCAACCTTCTATATTTACATTTGGAGGATGTGGGTGTCTGTAGTGAGTGGACTTAGGGACAGATTGAGGAGGGGGGAAACAGTGGAAATATGTGCACTGTTTTGTTTTAACAGATCCTACTAGACAAGGAGGTTTTCTCCGTCAAAGACAAGCTATGACACATGAACCCATGTTGTTTTCTCTGACCAATTATGAAAAACGGATTCACACAGTAGCTCCACTTCTAGGTTTAATCAGACCTATGCACAAGAATTAGCCAAAAAAACAGAAAGAGAAAGTAAACTACTGATGTAAGATACCAGCAGATTTACATTAAGATCATATCATAGCACTCCTTTACACTTGGGTAACCCCAATGCTGACCTGATGCCAGGGATCTCTGGCACCAGTGGAGCATTCCTGCTATGCTGTAGTTCCAATCAAACGCAGGTTCTTCACTGCAGAGAACAGCCCCACTACTGTACAGGAGAAACAGACCAGAGCCTGTTGCAACCATTCATCAGCAAAGCCTTGAACACCAAGCCTCAGAGGCAAGGTCCTGTTATAGAAAAAAGCTGGAATAAGGTGATTTCTTGAGGTAAATGAGAAAGAATTGGATGCCATGGAAGTTTTTACACAAAGCAAAAATCTAGTAACCATTTGTGTGCAGGCACTGGATGTGTCCCATTCTTTATTAACACATGTATACCTCCAAGTGTACTGGTATAAAAAACGTGGTTACCCCTGCTGTGAAAACAAATCTGTGAATGAAACCATCACATTTACTCACAAATGAAGGTGCTATTAAAGTAAAGGACCACTTGTGACTGAGAACTGGGACAAGAGGAAGGGAGGGAGCAGGGGGTACAACAGACGCAACACTGTGTCTGGTATAGGATTATGCTCTCACAGCTAATTACTCCCAGACTCCTTAGCTCTGAGCCAGAGACTCTGCACAGATACAGTAAGCCGGCATGCTGCCTGCATAGCCACCACACAAAGAGAGTGGGCCAGAGCCGAGGCTGGCACAGGGGCAGTTATGCATGCGCTGTGACTGATGAGTGTGTGAGTGATGAGTGAAGAGTAAAGAAGGAAAAGACGGGCCTGCTGCTGGCAGTGTTCGGGACAAAAGTTTAATGAGGCAAGGCTAGGATGAAGCCATCGACTTGGAAAGCTTGTTGATAAAGTGTAAAGGTGCAAGAGCCACACAGGCGGGTGTGTGAGCTTACTAGATGATGTGATAACCAGTATTTGTTACATGCTGATTTATTGAATGTTACATTTGGATAAGACATAGAGTGGACCCAGTACATCTCACAAATCAGTCAACAGGCTACAGATGTGACAATAAAGACACAGAGAAGTCATGAAACGCACCCTCCCTGGACCAAGCTCCTTCAGCTTGGCTCGGTTCCTGACTGCCACACCAGTCTCTCACCTTACAGCAGCAACTGCCAACCAAAACATCTGGCCCTGTCAGGAGTGAGTAAACCTCTGCCTCAGCTGCTGATCAGGAACAATGGTCCTGTCTTCCCCCTTATCCGTTTCTACAGAAATCATGTGTGGCCTCCTCACTAGTCCTCAAGCATTCTACTCATCCTTCCACCTACAGACATAAACCCACACAAGTCCTGTACCACATGCTCAGTCAGCAGCAGGGGTAGAGCCAGAAGCAGAACACCTCAGCCCAGTGGCCCTGTTGCTCTTGGATGTTGGACATATTTTTCTTCCCTCTGAAAACACACACAGGTAGCTCTGCTCTACAGTCAAAACAGTGGACCTAAAAATATTTCAGGCACAGCTTCCCTTGTATGAATTGAGCATAAACAGATAAACATTTCTGTTTTAGATATGATATTCTACATGCATCCACAGCTGAAGAAAAAAGCTTACAGCACATTAAATGCTCAGTGGACTGCAGCTCTACTTAGAGACATACAACTCGCTATAGATCCGGGCTTTTCAATAAATCCATCCTTCACTGACATCCATTAACACAGGTCTGTGGGCAGCCTATGATGCCTGTATGCATTTGTTAAAAATTCCTTCAGCAGCCTTAAATGGAAAAATCCTACAAGCCACTTACTGACCCGATAGGTTAGCATGATTAAAATGTATTTTCTATATCATAATCCTCCCCGATCCTTGCACCCTTAATAGTCTTTTCCCCTTTATATATTTATTTCTTATGTCTCTGAACCGGTGCCAAACAAGTTGAGGATCACTGTGGCTTTGCCTGACGCTGCCGAGCAGCATAATCTTGATCCAGTAGAAAGAATGTAGCAAATGTTAAGAACTCCTTAGGCAAAGCTCTTCAAGTGAGGAGGAGGAGGAGGAGGAGGGTATCATTTTGCACTTAGCATGGTGCTGTGCTTGTAAAGCCTCAACCACTGGCCAGGAGGACCCAATGCTGCATCACTGCCAGATGTTCAGATTAAACCGCTCTTGATGCCTGCCCATCCTATGAAATGACAAGCAGTGCAGCCTCCGAGGAGGCACGGATGCAACAGAGAGGAGAGGAAGTGGAATTAACTTTTATCCTCTATTCATTTTCAGACATTCAAAGTAAAAACCCGTCATTATTGTCCAGATGAATTTCTGATATTGAGACGGCCCATTAGTGAGGTGCTGAGACATGTTTTCTATTACAGTAATATTTTCACATGCGGATGTAAAACAGAAACTGAAACGTTGCTGCAGCCAAATTAAGCACAGGACACTGACAAACGTTGCACACCTTTTCCTCCTTTATAATAATAATTAAAATGTTGTAGACTGTTATGACATGATGACAGGAATAATCTCTGCTCATCATGTGTTATGAATAGACATTTGTTTTGTAGGTAAATGCCGTGATGACACAGCAGTTGAGGTGGCGCAGCGCCCTCTATGGATGTCTCCAGAAAATTACGCAAGCCCGTTTAGCCCATTGAACGCACAGCCTGATAATATCGAGGTCAAATGCACTGAGCATCAAATGAAAGCTCAGTATAGTTCATTATTAGAAAATAAAACGGAATGACATCAGAAAATAATCATATGATTTGTATAAAAAATGACAGACAGATAATAGGAGGAGGAAGACTGTCATGCGCAAAACTGCACAAATTAACCTATACGCATCCAATGGCGGCCAATAAGGTGTTATAAATGATAGGAAATGGGAGGAATATTGAGCCATTAATCTTTATTTTAACCCTTTAATATGAATGCACCGAGGACACTCAGGTGCTGGATCTTTATTAGCACAACAGCAAGCAGAAAAAGCTCCTTTTCCTCGATCCTCTATCTTATTATTATGCGCCTGAATCTTATTATTTAAAAAAGCATTTTTTAAAAAAAAACGATCCATCGCAGCCGACGCTGTCACGCTCCCCATCATGCCCGTCAAACATTTTCCAGCCGATGGCAGCCTTTGCTTCCAACAACCATCACACCGCAGCTTCAAGAGACAAACCGTAAACTTACCTCGCAGATTCGTCACGGAGAATCAGTCACTGCGCGATAATAATAATCCGTAGTTGTTGTCACTTAGGTTAATGTGACCCAAATCACTTTTGAGTGCGAGGCTGAACGTATACGGAGAGAGCCGATGCCCTGTCTTGACTGTGCGAGGCTGTTCATTCAGCTGAATGATAGTGGAGTGAAGGGGACTGACAAGTCGGTCAAAACAGCAGCACCACGCCTCCCCTTAAAGCCACCGCGCTCTGCGTGTGCGTGTGTGTGTGCGAGAGAGGGGGAGAGACAGAGAGAGAGAGAGAGAGAGGTGACCAAAATGTACAAGATCAGTTTCACTTTATTAATTATGAATTATGTTCAAACTGCCAGTTTAACACCCCATTGGGAAAGCCTGTAGCACACCGATACATTTTATTACTACAAATCCTACCACAGCTATAAACATATATATTTATACTGTATTTTTTTGATACATATTGTATGTGCTGCAGATTTCATGTGTCAATTCAGTTTCCCAAAGTTCTGCTGCCCTCAGCTGCTAAGCATTTAATCCTCTGAAATATGAAGAAACAGTATGACTGGTTCCGTTTTGATCTCCTCACAGCCTGTAATCCGTCATTAATTGCACATTCTGGGCATCCGCTTTGACCTGGGCTCAAACATGCACATCAATACTTATATTATGCTGTTTGAGAATGAAAACAAGTCCTGCTGTGGTGTTTTAGGCAGAGCGTGTGAGGTAATTCCGCAGCGAGAAATTATCAGTAAACAGTTTGAGTGGGTAATCGAACTCCTTGCAAGGCCGTAGTTTTTGTACTCATGACGTGTAAGGTCACTGAGACTCACAGACTGAATGTCTGTCAGGAAGACGTGTTAAGGGCATGAAAAAAAATATGTTTGGAGTCTGGAGTCATAAGGCTTGTCCAAGGCCATGTTTTCTGTCAACATATGAAGATGACGACTTTATAATTCAACAACACACATGAAGTGTAATCTTTTTAAAAGGGCATGCCCAGGAAGCTTACCTCACTTGATAAAACACCCACAGATTTCCTTAAGAGGCTCAAAAACCATCACCATGGAGCTGAGACAGGCAGGTTGAGCAATTTCCCTCTGGAATTAATAAAGTACTTCTGATTCTGATTCTGATTAACACTCTGGCAGATTGAGTTGCATCCTGAGAAATGTAGGACCTGTTGTTTTCAGAGGGATTATATTTTGACTAAGACTTAAACCATTGGTGTTTGAGTAGGGAGTTTGGCTCAAAGAGACAGTGGCATTGCCAGCATAATCCTTCCTTTTCTGCATCTCAAGAAAACGGCACCAGCAAAGTAAGAAAATGTTTTCATCAACTTGACATCATCCACAGCAGATACTCACAATGTTTTATAGAACTTTAAAAGGCGAAAATGCTAATAATCACCAAGCTATTAAACAATATAAAATAAATAAATAAATAAATGTATGTATGTCTCATTTTGGAGATCTGAGAAGTATTTCCATACTTGGTTGTGTTCTGTTAGCGGCATGTGCAAACAGTTAAAGATATTTCCTTAATTTGCTACTTGTCTATTTCTGAAGCTGCAGTGCAGTGATGTGTGTCGGTCACCATATAATGGCAGTCCAGCCCAATCCAGTTAAAAAAATGGAGCTTCTTATGCTTTTTGTATTGAGTAAATATTCAACTGAAATGTTCCCAGGATTGTGTAAATATGACAGGCTCTGCCAGCACTGTGGGTGTCATAATGAAAGTACAAACACAGTCGCTACCTGCAATGTTTGGCAATTCATTGCCTAATACAACTTTGTACCATAAGAACGGTAATAAGTCAATATACCCTGTCCTCAACATTTTTCCTTTGCTCTAACCTCATATAGAATGACACACCTGTGTGGTTTCACTTTCTTAAAGACCAAAATGTGTCATATTTTTAACATGGTGTGTCTTTCAGGAGTAGAACAGACAGAGTGGAGCTGTCCGGTAGCTCGGCGGCTTGGCCTGTCAAAGCCAGGATGACATTATCCAGTGGAAGCGAGTGATTCAACCCCTGGGAGAAAAGCAAGCTCAAGGCCTCAATTAATCTCCTCAATTTGGCAAAACTGGGGGGGGGGGGTCAAATCTATAATCCAGAGAGGATAGTATATCATAGAAGGGTTAGCTTCATGTCAGATAATGACACTCAGCCAGTAAATTTAACCTTAGCCTTTTAGCCCTACCACTAAAGTCAGTCAACTAGACCTGGCCATATGTGAACACATAAGTCATGAGACTTACCCGTTATATTGTTTGGAACACAAATACAAGACATAATAATATATATTTATCCCAACATGTCACAGTGAGCAGTGTCTTTAGTGACGCCACCACAAATAAAGTATTTTTCCAGTAAAGCCAGTGAGTAGGGGATATCTGTCCAAGACTCTACACTGTGACCTCAGGGAGAACTTTGAAGAATAGATCCAGGAACAGCTATTGCTAAATGTGCATTTGAAATACTGTTCTTTTTTTTCTCATGCTGTCCAGCCAGACGGATCCAGCACAGCAAATAAAGCCAAAACTAACAGATTTAGTTACAGGAGGATTCTCAGAGCGTCTGTCAGACAGGAGCCAGCTTGTTTGTAGACACTTTTTGATTTGACAAGGCTGCTGATGTGAAAAGGTCCAGTCGACACCTTTTCTCTCAGGGGTGTCTGATGGAACAGAAACAATGTTAACTGAATTCACACATGTCCTTTTTTTAGATGCACAGTGCAACTTCAAGACACACAATCTGAGTGTAGACAATAAAAAGTCAGGGATCAGCAAAAAAAAAAAAAAAACTTGCAGCAGCAGCTACAAACAAACATCAGTATCTTGACCTTCACCAAGCTTATGTTTAGACATTTTATCTGAATCTAAATAAAAATAAACGTCATTGCCATTTTATCTTTATGGAACATTTCCATTCACACTGTGGTTTGCAAGTGCATAATGTGGTGGCACTCAGGACGGAGGAATGCTTGTCACATGTAGCTCCTGGGATAAAATGCCTTGGTGCCCTTGAACAGAGGAGCACTTAGCTCAAATTGTCTGAGGAACAAACAGGCTAAGTAAATGACTGAAGTGCAAGTGGTGAAAATTACTCACACATTTAGATGTGTGAGTGGTGATGGAACATAAAAGGGGAGTCACCATGAGGACAATGACTTCATGCATGCAGAATGACATATTTGCATATAAATCTGAGTGTTTCTGTCCCCACTAGTGTCAGTGTCATAATTGTAGAGATAAAAATGTGGAGAATCTGGTCACACAACTGATTTCTGAGCTACAATTAAAACCAGAGGCACCTTGTTTGGAACAAACAAAAATTTAATTCACTCCAGACAAACGCCAGGGCCGGCCTAAGGCATATGCGAAATATGCGGTCGCTTAGGGCCCCCAAGAGCACCAAAAGTCTGTGATAAAATATATATTTTGAAAAATAACATTGATTAATACAAACAAGATGATATTACACATTCAGTAGCATGTATTACACACAGTGCAGCCTGATGCTGAGGTGGTGGTATGAAATTTTGCTTAGGGCCCCATAAAGGCTTGGGCCGGCCCTGCAAAACGTTATCTTAATTGGTGAGGTCTTAAACACTGTGCTCCCATATTGGCCTTCTCACAGTTCCTTCAGTATCCATCTAATCTGCATAGGCTGTGGAAATGCCTTGGTGTACAAATCCAGCATAAATGTCATCTTATCATTGGTTTCCTAGAAAAACACATGGATCAGCAGGCTGAATTGCAACACTGAACTCCTAATTTAGGATTGAACAGCCTGGACTAGCATTGGTCCAGATTCTAGGTGTCAACTGCATCTGATCAGGGCACTACAGCAGAAGAGATTCCTTATATTTAGATCTGTACCACTGTACGACACTTTTTAACTTCTGCCCTTTCTACCAGAGAAATATCACTTTTCCATGCCCATGACATGTGCAGGTGAATTGCTACAGATGGATCACAGAATATGGTGTGACAATGAAGATGTGGGATGGAGAGCTAAGCTTGGATGTAAGAGAGCAACTAATAGCAGTCCACTTTGAATAGCTCACTAATACAAAGCTACACATGGAAAGAAATCTTTCTTCTAACTCTTGACACAATTGAAATGTGCAATGTGTATGATTTTCATACTAATCAAGTAGTTTTGCTCCCTAAAAGCAACTAAACAGCAACTAAAAGCACAAAACATGACCCTGTAAAAACTGAAGCTGAAGTCTAAAGAAAAGACAGCAGTTAAAACTCATACCTTCACTGTTCTTTCATGTTAACTTACTCAAATTAAAGGTGAAACTTTTTGCAGCCTGATTTACAAGAATTTTATATAACTCTCTGGACAGTAATGTTTTTGCTGTGTTTGGAAACTATGATAGTTAATAGTTGAATAGAATTCAAGGCAACGGTCCTTCCCAAATAAATGCAATGATTTGTGTAAAACACTGAAACAACACTGTCACCTCTCTCCCATTGAACTGCATGATCTCCTTGCACAAATATCCAATCTATGTTTTATAACTTCTCTCTTGTTGGAGGTGAAAGACAAAAGGAGAAACTGCAGCACATTTAGTCCTGTTGGATATTAGCTTTCACCATGTAAGGATGCTAAGTCGTCCATATGATCCCTCCCTCTCTGCCTCCTCCTTCCTCCGTCCTTCAACTTCTCATTTTTGTCCCTCTCTTGCTCCTCTTCTCTTCGTGCGCTGTCATAACTACTGTACAAAATGAGACAATCAATAAGGTGGCTGTCTGTTCTATTTCTGTGTTGTCTCCTTTCATTTCCTGGCTGTCCCTTAAAAGCTCCCTGAAAAGCAGTGGAGTTTCTATCTCTGCATGTTCATGTTAAAAAGAAATTGTGCGTTTGTGCTTTCACCTATGAGTTTAACAGCAATAAAATAAATAAATCACAAACACTGATGGCAGAAACAGTCATTCTGCCCCCGGGGTGACTGACAAACAAAACAACATGAAGCAGCGCTCTCAGCCGCACTCTCTTCTGACTGATGGTGACACATACTGCTTATCAATACACAAACCTGTTGTTGCTGTGGAAATATCCTCAATGACCCCCCCCCCCCCCCCCCCCAACACCCCCCCCCCCCAGCCCCCCCTCCTAACAAATGTTAAACATGTTAAACTTGCAGCATTATGTAACCAAGGGGTCAACAGCACAAAGCAATCCAAACACATCATTGGCATGGTGAAGCATTCAAAACCACAGTGTGGTTTTTATCATGCATCCAATCGATCTCTGCTGCACTTATAAGCAGAAATCTTTTGGCTGATATGTTAAGAGCATAGACTGGCCTCCTCTGATGTGACACATCACGGGGGTTGGCCAGCGGTAACAGTGACATAACACGGCTTATTGTGCGAGGAATGGCATGCATCAACAGTAGCCCGACGTGCACAGCCGTCAATAGGACTTTTAAAGTTTTCAGCACTGCAAGGTATTTCATTGTAACTGTACCGCGCTGCAGAGGCAGAGGAATTTGGATGCTAGAAGCCTCCACACCAGCTGGAATTCAGCAAACGTACGGGGGGGCTCTGATGTCAAATTCCCACTCAGCTCTGTACTGTTAGTCAGAAAGCATTCCCACAATTCTTACATAACGCTGAATGTGTGCTGAGGCATCACCTGGACCTTGTTTTGTGCTGGGAAGTGCATTTGGAAAGTTGATGAAAAGGGTGGAGAAAGGGAATTTACTGTAGAATATCTGAAGTTTCTTCTTTTAGCCACTTCATTCCAGCTGCAAATATTCACTGGTGCTCTTTTAACCCTCATATCTATTTATATTCTTTCCATTCCTTTACAGTACTCCCTATCCATATCATAATAAAATGCCTATTTTCATTGTACACATAATGCTCTCTGTCCTTTCTTGCACCTCCTCTTTGCCAGACAGTTGAGAAGTCAAGATGTGGGCTCTCTCTAACCCAAGTTTGTTCTATTTATACTGTGCAGTTGGAGCGGTTACCGCTGCGTTTAGAGCTCCAGAGTTCGGAGGGGAGGGATTAAATCCACCCACTTTCCCCACCGCCAGGCCAGCAGGACCGCCCATGCTCTGCGCCTTGCCCCACCGTCCAAACTCCTGACCGCATGCAGCTGGGATGGAGAGATGGAGTGGGTGGAAGGAACGGACAAAAAGGAGGAGCGGGAACAGAGACGGGCACTTACTGTATGAGGTGTATGAAAAAGAATAGGAAGAACAGCCAAGGTGTGTGTGTGTGTGTGTGTTTGGTCATTTGGTGATTTTGGTCATAAGTGAAATACAGCCTTTTCCATGAGTGCAAATTGAGAAACAATCTTTGCCCCCCCCCCCCCCCCAAAAAAACAAAAAAACAACTGTGCACAAATGTTGGAGGAGTTAAAGAAGGAAAGAATAATGACTTTAGAGAAATGTTAAGCTGTTAAAGTTCCGGATGAATTCCAGTTGTCTAAAGTCAGAGGAAAGAGAGGTTTGCTGGGCTGCAGTAAATGAAAACTCTTGGACATAATGTCCATTATGCAACAATGGCCTAAAAATTCCCCTCTTGCTAAAAATGCCAAGCACGAGAGTTGCTATAAAAGGAAAAGGTATGCATCAGATTTTCCACACAGATGGATCAGCTACATGTCAGTGGTCACTTCAGTGCCCTTTGATAAGTATCAAGTGGTTATCTGGAGACAATCAAAAACAGCATTTATACTTTGAATTTGCATTTAGTTTATAGACAACGTAATGATATTCTGCCTCCAATAAAACAACAAGCAACATCCCCAAACAAGTATATAGTTTCCCACTTCCCCGGCTTCATACTGACAGAAAACCAAACACGCTGACAGATCCAAAAAAAAAAAAATCTAAATGTCACCCTGTCCATGACTTCTTGCTCATCCCACAATATTGCTGGTCTTTTTGTCTTGGAGTTTCATATACAGTATTTCAGGAATGCAGACTGAAGTCTGATATGCATGGGCCAAGCAAGCACAACGGAGGGCAGAAGCCTCAGAGAATAACACATAACCAAAGCCCTAAAGAATTCCCTTGGACACAGCTGCTGACCAGAAAACAGTGTACTAGAAGGGAAAGCAGGAGAGCTGCTGAAACCCCAGACCTAAATAGCATGGACTGCACTGCTGGTGACTGCTGAAGATAGACACGCAGCAATTTGGTTTAAGTGCCATAAAATACTTGTAACTATATTTATAACATCTAATGCTAAAAGTAAAATTCAAGATGTTTACACTGTATATTATTTATTTTATTTTATTATTTTCTGCCATCAGATTCACATATAATGACACTACTAGAATCTATGATACCTTATTCTACATAGCAATTATACATTAATCAAGCAGTGTAATTAAAAAAATGATCCACTGACTTTCCTTAGTTCTACAGTGCATTTTATTGTCTTTTAGATCCTCTCAGTCCCACAATCAATCAGCTTCCTGATAAAGTTGCCAGCTAACATGTAAGCAAAGCTGCTAGCTCCCCTGACAGACACAGACCTACACGCTCACCTCATGAATAAAATCACAACTGCACTCATTTACATATGTAGTGGAGAAAACAGGTGTGCTGGTATAATAACATCTTATATAGCACTGCAACTAAGAGCCAACAAAAGTCATTATATAATAACTACAAATGTAATAAAACACTCAAAGCAACATTTTAAAGCAGGGAAGCACCTTGCTTTCAGACTTAAAATAACAGTACAGCAATACAAAATACACTTGTCAGTGGCGTCCATCGCTGAAACAGAAAAGTGACCTTTTAGGTACATTCCACTCGCAGTTAGTAATTATTTATCTTGAGCTACTGATAATTAAATAGTTTTATTGTCTTTCCCATAATGATGTTAAAATCCTCTATGATGATGATGAACTTTTCCTCAGTTCTGAAATTAACATTTATTAACTTTACTGGTGACACTGGTGTGTGTACATATGTGAATGAAACCACATCTGAAAATACTTTACATAATAAACAGCATGCTCTCAGTGTTTAAAACACGATTTTAGATTCTCTGTGTAATCAAGTATGTGTGTATGTGGATGTGCATATGATGACAGTGACTTATAGTATGAGCAAGGTACCAAGCTTGTCTCTAATCGTCTCTTTGGTCAAAGGAGCATCTTGGCATTTAACCACTAATCCTTTGTGGCCACAATCAGACGGAACTTGGGCAACACACATGTACACAAACACACAAGGTCGCAGAACAACATATCATCCTATGGAATCTATCTAACCTCAGCCACTAAGCCGCTGAGAGGCAGCTACTTAGCTGAAGCATCGTCCTCTGCTGCGCTCTGTAATAACGGCCAAATGGAAACCACTCTGCCTGAAAGTTCCCTCATAAGGGATTGGTTAGCTGTGGAAGGATAAGTGTTTGCAGCTCAGCAGATTGGGTGTGTGCGTTCACAAATAATGTTCTATCAATGCATATACGGAATTATCAGGCGGCCATTTCCAGATGGGAATTAAAAATGTTCACTTCCGGTCAAAGGTTTGGGGTCACTCAGGTGTGCTAACATAATTGCACAATGGTTTCTACATTAGCATAAAAAACACAGTGTTCTCATTTATAAGTAAGCCCACACTTTGGAACAGTAGTGTATCTTGGATAGTTTTGAAAGTTTCTTCTACATGATTGTCAACAGGTTTTGGCACACTGATCCTGTTTGGAATGTCCTCAATTGGTACCAGTTCACAAACAGCAGTCGAACACAAACCAAATCAGGAGAGCGTTCAGTGCACTCCCAGCCAAGGCCTCTGACACCGAGCACACCTTTTTGATTAACTGCCAGGTCGGTGCTTAGAGACAAAGGTGCTGAGTGCTGGCAAAGATGACTGAAAAAACTGGTTTTCGTCTTTGCCTTTAAGGTTATAGACGTTTTGAAATGCGCTGGGTTGAAGCAAGTAGCCTCAACCTTTATCTGTATCAAAACAACTGTACCTCACTCCTTTCAGAGTAGATGAAGCATGTATTCCTGTAAGTTGTGTGTGTGTGTGTGTGTGTGTGTGCATGCTTGCACATGTCAACATGTATAATCATCATCCACAGGACAAAAAAAAAACTGAAACTTACATACTTTTTATTGTCACTTGATCTCCCTGTGAACCCGGTACAGGAATCGAAAAATATGAAATATGCATAACAGGGTGAGGAATTATGGGAAATAAGCAATCATTTATAATCACTTTGCTTTGCCAGTGTGCCTGCATGCAAAACTTTACAGAAATTGTGTGTCGAGTGCAAAGCCGCCTCATCCAGATATGAAGTCTGTTTCCGTGCGTCAGACTCTCACTGGTGCTCCTTCTGGGTGAAACCACAGCTATGTCAGCTAAAGCTAAAGACAACACTTGGACCAAAACAGGATATTACCAAAAAAAAAAAAAAAAAAACGAGCTTGCTAACAAGCCTGGTCCAGTTTTTGCCTACTGTTTACTGCGTGCATTTTTTCCTGTCAAGGAAACAGATTTAACTATTTTGTATAAAGTGGCTGCTTCCTTCTTTAGAGGCGACATATTTGCAGAAGATCTGAGCTTGTGCGGGTTGCCAGTGTGTTCATGGGAAAAAACCTTCCTTCCTTTATATTTATAGAATAGGTGGAAACACAGAAGGTTCACTGTTTGTAATATGGACATGAAAAAACTGATAATACAAAGAGCACATTTTCATTTTATATGCAAAATCAAAAGCCAAGCACATATGCATAAAACACCTCCTTCGCTCTTGGCTATAATGTATTTTTGAAACTTGAACAAACAACTTTTATGATTGTGTTCCTATTCCCTAATTTGATCCACTGTATGTGTTGCATTGTGTTCCAGATGAGCTGCAGACCTCCAGTGTGTCTGCTGCAGGGTGTGTTACACCGCGTGAAGAGGCCTGCTGGCTCTTTGAAGTCGTTTCAGTGCTGCAGGGTTCTGCTAACACAGGTTTTGCTCTCTCATCCATGGCTTTAGAAGTACCTGCTCCGTGGCTGCTTGAGCCAGCAGAGCGCATCGAGACGAGTCTCCAGATGAGGCTACACTTTGCCTATTGCATAACACAAAATGCCCCCAAACATACACAGTCCGACCTGAAGGAATGCACGTTAGACCCATGTGAAACACACTCGTCCGATTGGTTATCCTCACATGATCCTTTCATGAATGCTGATCCCTGTGCAAAGGGGGACTGTGTGTTTGGGTTTTCCTAATAAGTTTGGAACTTTTATGTGATTTCATAACTTATGAAAATGTTTACTTTTTCAATAAGGGCTGTCATGGGACACATTATGACAGACAAGAAATTTCATTCATCATTTTCCTAACTCACAGCAGACACTCCTGTTAAATAAACCCTGCAGTGATACACGTACAAGTTTTAAACAAGAAGCCACACATGCAGTGTTTACTGTGGCACAGGGGAATGCACTGGAACAAACATGATACACACGTTTACCCGGATGCCACCATGGTGTGCAGCTTGGGGGTATAAGGCCTGTTAGGAACTAAATATGAGACATAGGGTTCAGGTGAAATACCAGAAACAGAACAACATGCATAGACTGAAACCAGAGACAGGGTCAAAGCCACCAACAAACCCCAGAGCCACCCCCTCCTACTCAATCACATCCAAACACAAGACATATGGTGCTGCGTAAATCAGCTGGTAAGTGAATTTGTGTTATTTACGAATGACTTGTAGAGAACATGTTGTACTTGATGGATCCTTGTATAAACTCATGTATAAAAACAACAAACTTGTATAACCAGAACGATAACAACTGAATTATAACATGTGTGTGTCATGTGCGTGTAGTACCTCAAATGACTCTGCATTCCAGTAGGTATATATTTGGCCCCTTTAGCTCCATGTCATGCACAAAACACACACAGAAGAACACACAGCTGATCTCTCTCATTTCTCCTTAAACATGTCTTTGTTGACTTGAAAGAATTTTATGCAGTTATAATTATAATATTTTTTGATCTATACCTGCCAAATCAGGCAGTTATTTGCATTGTGAGTAACAGACACTCTTATGTGCTGGGAGTGCCTATTGTGTTAAATACGCTTTTGTCAATATGCTCACTAAATGAGTCATTGAACCTTTAGTGACCTTTGTAGAGAAGCACAATCATCAGAACAAAATAGCACTGGATTTCATGGCACACACACACACACACACACACACACACACCTCTGTGCTGCCTCTGAGTCATACCGTCAGGCTGGCGGAAAGGAGAGAAGCACCCGCTCTTCGGGTCGAGTGATCATCTTCAAAGCATAGACGATCTCTGTTCACCATCGCCTAGCAACCAGAGACAACAGTGGCCGCCATTGCGCTGACATTAATGCTAATGTTAGCCTGCGAGCTAACCAGCTGCAAGGAAAACAAACCAGACTGAACAGCTTCTTTTTTCTTTTTCTTTTGAATTGAAAATGGTGAAACGCACTATACAGATATTTGGCCGCATTAGACCCACCAAGAAAAACACGGCGGTAAGTTTTAACGCTCCACATTTAGTTAAGCAGAAGTAGGCTAATAATACATGTTTGTTTATGTTAGCTAGTGTTAGCTAACTCATAACCTGCTGGTGTACTGTCCTTTAAACGTAATTGTCCTAACTTAGTTCGATATTGTATCGAGAGACAAAGGTAGTTGTTTAATTTTTAGCGTGGGAGAAGAACAGCTGTAACTTTGACATTTATGGTGGCTGCCTTCCATCAAGTGTCAAAATAAATCACTCAAGTGAACAAGAATGTAGCGTATCAGGGCCCTGGAACTGACACGCCTGAACGGAATGAAGGCTTTAAATTAACGTTTTTAATTACACACGTTCTTTTCCTGCTATGACTTGTAAATATACTGTAAAGAAGTTAGTCCATACAGGAGAGATACTAAACATTCAGGAAGGAAAGAATGATCAAAATAAAATGTGTATATTGGCTGCAAGTATTTGTTTGTAATGATTTTACTGAAAAAAAACAATGTTGAGTCAATATATTTTATTTTAGGGGGCAGATTAAAGCGGTTGCAACAAAATCAGGAGGTATAATGGTATCAGGACACTGACCCAGCTAAACGCAACATGGCATAAGACCGTGGCAAATACCAACATTCATTTTGCAATAATGTAAAACGTGGACTCATGTTTACTTGCTATTCTTTGAAGCCTCTTCCTACTGGACCCTCAGGTGGAGTCTGTAAGTTCATTCCCCTCAGAAAAGCCCCTACTAATGTATTAATGTTCTGAGCACAGAAGCTGATGGAAAACATAATCACATTACCTTACGGGTTTCTGTGGCACTTTTAGCCTCAGCTGACAATATCTACTGAAATGAAATGAGCACAGTCATCTCCTCGGGGCCCTTTTTGAGGTTCAGCTCATGTCCGTGAGAAGACGAAAAACAGCGGTAGTCAGAAGGCAATACTGCAGGCAGGTTGACAGTGAAAAACAATCCAATCATTTAGGTCTTATCTTTTATTCCTAAAGCCCCGAGGAACTGTAATTACATCAGTGTCCATTAGAAACATATGCCAGAACATATGCTGAAGCGTAGAAACAGAGGGTGGGGGTGTTTAGACTGACCCAGCCAACCTCACTTTATGTTGTAGAGCTCAGTGGTTTAATGCTCTGCAGTTTTCCTGCTCTCCCCCGAGGCACGGCTTTAGCTTTTGTTATCAGGGTTGAATTCACAGAACTTGCCTTTATTGTACACTGATCGTGATTACCTGCTTAGTTCTGTTGCTTTCCACTGGATAAATATATCATATATAATCCATCTTTGCAGCCTTTGATGTATAGCTTTTATGTTTACATTGGACAGCATTTATTATAACCCATAACAAAACACCATACAAACCTAAGCTACCAGATTTGTCCTGTGATAATAAACATTGTAGTATCCAGGAGGATTTTTATCTCCACACTGGAATAAGTGTAATGTTGTCTCTGGCTCCCTCAGGTGTACTCTGGTGGACAATGAGGAGTCGGCAGGTGGTACTTTGGAGTTTGTGGTACCCAGGGACTTGGCTGATGGCTTTGTTAATAACAAGAGAGAGCGCTACAAATTCAGGTAGAGTAACACAGAATCCCCATACCCCTGTTATATGTTGTACTAAAAATGGCACTCTTATTGCAACTTCGTCTCATAAAAGCAGCAAGAGCATTTCATTAATTATATAATTCATTCATTTTATTGAGAAAGATACCTTCATGCTGTCATCTGTTGTGTCTGTTTAACACTAGTAAATTTAGCTGTATGTTTAAATGCATGCAAATGGCCACCAAAAATATGGCAGATGACCTTATCTGCTCTTGATCTAAATGATATCTAAAGGCCCATATGTCCAAGATTGGCAAAACTATAAAAACAACATATAGAATTTAAGCCCTTGGGTTGCATTAAAAAAAACGTTTCCCATGAATGATTCATCCACCAGTTCTGTCAGTGAAGAGCCAGACCATCTGTTTAATGCTGGTAGTGAGAACTGCTGCCTTATATACCCTCTGGGCAGGGCCCGTGCCACGCTTCCAAGCCCTAAATTCACAGTTAGGGAGTCAGACAGCAGTGGACACCGAGAACCCTTAAAAACCACACAGTCTTATAATAGCCTGTGGAGGTTCCCTCGTGCCCTTATAGAAATAAAATCTCCACATTTAACAGCTTTAATGGGCGGATTCCTCTCACATCTCTCTCATCTTTTCTGTGGGATAAAACATGATGGTTTGAGAGTCCCGCTTTAGAAAACAGAATGACTGAACTCCTCCCTCATCCACTTGGGAAATTAAATACTTGCTGCCTTTTGTGCTTATTCAGATCTGCTGTGGGTAACAGTGCTGAGCCTTGGGTGTTTCAGATAAACCAGTAGTATATGTCTTTACCCTATGTTATGGTAATGAGATTTATAAAGAGTCCGATGTCCTGTTGTGTTTTCCTGTATGTGTCATAGTCGTACCATCTTTCTTCTTCTCTTCAGGTTCCAGAAAGTGTTCGATCAAGCAGTCAAACAAGAAGACATATTTGAAAACATAGCCAAACCAGTTGCAGACAGGTAACCTCTTACTCACACTGTATGAACAATAGGTAGTTATTCCAAACACTTTGCCACCAAACTACAACTGACTGATCACCTGTGCTCGGCAGTGTCCATCCTTTGTGCTGAGGTCAGGCCACACAGGCTCAGCCAGCCTTGTTGACAGGAAGTCAGTAAAGCTCAGCTTTCTTTAAGATGGAAATGGAGGGTGTCTGTGATTTTTGGCATGCATTACATACTAAAACCACTAAGTGGACTGAGCTGGCAGGCGGGATGGCACACTGTGCCATCATGAGTGTGAGAATGGTTTCAAAGCCACAACATAGGCCTATAGTATAGTTGTTCATTCATTTGGATTGTTGTTGTGTCAGTGTCATGTATGACAGAGAACCACATTATTAGACTTACCTGGTCAATGACGCATATCACCATATACACTCTATTCAATTTACTAGAATAAGTGTTAACTTTGGCTTGTTTGTAAATGTTAATCATGGTTTATTATTGATATGGTCATCAGATTGGTTTGATTTGTTGTGTTTTTATCAATCATCGATACAGCATAGCCTTTCAAAAATAAGAATAATAGTATAATTAGATTTCCTTTAATTTCCTATGATCAAATGTTGGTTGCTTTGTTGTTGTGTCGAACAAGGATCTTCCTCTCCTTCTCCTTGCCAAACGTCATCCTCCTGGCTCAGTTTAGCCCCCGCCGTCTCCTCCAGCATTCCACCCAGTCTTTTTAGTCACAACAATGAGGGCTATTTGTGGATTCCTACAAGGGCTTTGAATTATCTTTGCTATTAAGAGACATATAAACAACACAGTGAGATGTCTGGATCGCTTGACTAAGGACAAGAGTGTATTTAACCTGAGTCACTGACTGACTTGGGTATTAGGTTGCCCTCTTCAGCCAACCTTCAACAGTTCTCCCTTTGTTGTGGCAGATGGTAAACATCAGGTTAAAATGTTGCAGTCACAATCAGGCCATATGTTTTAGCATATCAATTTAAGCTTGGCGTCTTTTTGGTCTTTGATATTAGTATAATGTCTAGACAGTCTGGAGGACACAAGCCACCCTGTATAGCCATGACAAATCTGTCTCCTCCATCAGACATTTCTTAGTCCACTGTCACTTCCTTCCCCCCTCTGCACAATGCTTATTAGCACATGGTGATAATTCCTCCAAGTTTAAACCTGTTCAATTCAGTTGCTCCCTTTGTGGCTAAAGTGGCTTGCACAGCACACCACCCTGAGGATGTCCGTTTTTCGGAAGCTAAGCCGTGCTTGGCCTGGATAGTACTTGGATAATTTAACTGTTAAACCCCAAAATGTTGCCTCCAAAGATGACCAGAGCTATAGTCCAATAGCCATCCTAGAGAGAGTATTGACAGGTATCATGAAAGGCAATTTAGCCTGGACAGTTGTCAAGGCCGTGCAGTTTTGGAGACACTTTTAGTTAGAAGTCACTTTGAATTGAGGCAGTTTTGCTGTCACCGCACTATGCGCACAGACGCCTATCCTCTCAACTAGCAATAACTGTCAGGTTGTTGTTTTGGTTGGTACTCTGTCATACTTGGCACACTTCAAGTTCAGCCAAAAGCTCTAACTCGTTTACTTGCACACAAGTCTCTGTCTCTGCTGTGGTGTAACTGAAACCAGTCATTTTAACTCCAACACAGTAGTTTCAAAACAAACCAGCATTAATAGCTCTAGAGAGGAAGAGCCAGTGTAATGATGTTGGCCTGGCAAAGCAAACCATCTATCTGCTTTGTAATCCCATTTCATAAGGCTGTGAAACCTGTAGCCGGAGTTGAAAGAGGGATGGTGGTCTGTTCAGCTTCATTCTTAACAGTAATGCCTCAAAAGATTGAACATACAGCTTCTTATAAAAACATCAGGAAGAACAAGGATCTTATACAGGAAGAGTTGCCAATCTCCAGGAAAGCTGAGGTGTAAACAGGAACAAGCATTGGGAAACGCCCAAGCCTCAATGGCAGCGCCCAGGCCGCATCATTAGTACTGACATTAAGCTAAACACTGAGCCTGTGTCTTTTCTGCCCGCTGCCAATCACTGCTATGACTCACCCTAGATTAAATGGATGCCCAATGGCTGTCCAAGTCAGCCTCACCAACCACCATTTTCATGAGTGGACGTGGTGTTTTATATATACTGACATGCGTTTTTTTTTTTTTTCCTTCCACCCGTCTTATACAGGGTGTGGAATTGAACAGCTCACAGGAAAGGAAACCCACACGCTGCTCAAATACTGGGTCGGCAATTCTATTAGAATAAGTGAAAGGCTTAAGTTTGTTTATAATTCATCTCGAAAAATATAGTGTAAAGATATCATTTTCCTTGCAACTGGCAAGTCAGAGAACACAAAATGTATCCACACCTTTGATCCGAGCTCATGTGTCAGAGGCCTCTCTGTCATTTTACTATTACTTGCTGGTTTGTTTCCAAGACTACAAAACAGAGTTTTTTTAATGCCTATATAATGTACCTTATATTGGAAGCTCATTTCATTCAAACAGAACTAGATACCACTGGTTTCCACTGCCATGTACACATGCTGAAGAACGGCTCTGAGCCAGACCAAAATTTACCGGACCCTGAGTAGTTGAGTGGGCTTCGTGTCACGAGACATTCCTTCCTCACCGGCAGAACTCTGTCGCCATTGCAGCTCTTTGCTCCCTGACATCCCTTTCTGTGGATTTAAATTGTCAGATTCAATTGACTGACTCTTTGTGTCTACTTAGGACTACACTTGACAGTCTCTTGCAGTTTACAGGGCGGCTCTCAGGCTTTATGTAAAAATACGTGATATATCACCATAACATTTACAACATGACAAATCATAAAACCCAAATGAGCTTATCTCTACAATATCAGTTTACAGACACTTTTATTGTGAAAGGTTAAAGGTACTGTTAAATGTTATATTAACAAAATATTTCAGTTATCAGAATGAATAATTTCCCTAAAAATGTTATAAAGATGAGTGTCTATGGTGTGTGTGTCTGTGCAGTGTATTGGATGGCTATAATGGCACCATATTTGCATACGGCCAACGGGCAGTGGGAAGACCTTCACCATCACCGGAGGGCCAGAGCGTTACAGCGATCGTGGTATTATTCCTCGCACCCTCTCCTACCTGTATGAACGCTTCAGCCAGGTCAGCATGACATAAACACCGAGAGGAAAATGCATGCAGTTCAATTTTAGACGATGTGTTGTTATTTTTTTTTTTTTAGGATAGCAGCACAGTTTATACCACACACATCTCCTACCTGGAAATCTACAATGAGATGGGATATGACCTACTGGATTCACAACATGAAGCATCTCGCCTGGAGGATCTACCGTCAGTGTTCTTTTTTTGTTTCCTCAGCGTTCTCTACACTTTTTTACTCCCAAAAAATGTCAACCAGTTCAATTTGGTGTGTACTACACCTTGAACTTATGCACTCTTAAATGATTGTTTCATTTATTTTAAAGCTGCAAAGACCAATGACCACTAAGTTCATTATTCTCCTAAACACTTGTGGTTTTTAGTCAAGTCATATTCAGCCATTTTTCAGCCTGGCTGGGAGTTACTGTGTGGTGAAATATGGAGACTGTAGTATTTACCAACCCACTACGACCTGCCAACTGACATAATGAGACTGTGGGACAGCAATGGATGCGGTCAACCTGGTGGCAGACCCCAACCACTTGAGTGGAGAGCAAGAGGGTCATGTGGAGAAATGGTTTCTTGTGGCCAGTCAGTGTAGCCAGTCAGCTTTTTTTGTGTCCTTGTACCTCTTTTCCCTGCTGATTCCTCGTTTGTCTTTTTTGCTAATTCTTTCGGACAGTCCATCCTTTTAGTGTGTAATTATAAATTCCATCTGTGTGGGCTCTGTCTGTCTATGATCTTTTTTTTCCTTTCCTTGTCTCTTTTTGTCAAACTTGTACTAAAGTAGGCGCGACATCGCCTTTGTGCATCATTTTGGTGTTTGTCCTATATTTTCATGTACCAGTTCCATTTAAGTTTCTTCGCTCCTTTCACAGAGGATCCAGCTCAAGGTTAGATACCCACAAATCACAGTCTTCTGGAAATAGACAGTGCCCGTTGTTACCATGCTGTAGCCACACTTGCTGATTCAAGGAGAAGCTGTGGCCCTGACAAATTTCTCTCTTTGACTGGTCTGCTTCTCTCTGCTTTTATACTGCTTATAGCACCCCTTCTCCCCATTCAATGTTTTACATTGTGTGTGTTTTGTAAAAATAACCAGGACAAACAGTCTAATCACAAGTTTTGGTTTTATCAAACCAACTCAATTACTACATGTGTACAACATAATTATCAGCAGTTTTCTCCAGTCATTCCACCCTCTTTCACATGTCAGTCCAGTAGCTGTGCTGTCACAAACCCTGGTGGATGGAAATCAAGATGATAGTAGTAATTTCAGCCCCATGTGTTACAGCAGGCTGTATGACAGAGTGCCTGGTGTGGGTACAGACCAATCACCTATTTGTTTGTAAAAGCAAATTCTGTCTGTTATCATGTTACAAACCTCCCAGATAGACAAAGCACGTATCAAACCCACACAGTCCTACACATGTGGTTTGCTTATATTTAGAGCTGAGCAGCACCAAGGCGATGGGAGGGAGAGAGATGACATCACTGGCATACTTGTTTATTTTAATTCTTTAATGTTTGTCCTATACTACAGTGTCATGAAGTGGGTTACTTACACACTCACAATAGTAGCTCAATAGTGTCCCTTATTAACCTATAATCCATGTCATGGATGTAGGAGGAAGCTGGAGTACCCAGAGAAAACCTACGCAGGCATGGGGAGAATTTCACACAGAAAGACCCCAGCCAGATCTGAACCAGGAGCCGCTTCATCACCATACCACCCTCACATTGTATTTTTTTTTCTTTAGAAAAGTAATGATCATGGAGGATCCAGACCAGAACATCCATCTCAGGAAACCTGTCTCTGCAGCAGTCAGCGAACGAGGAAGAGGCCCTGAACCTGCTCTTCCTAGGTGACACTAATCGAATGATTGCAGAGGTAAGAAAAAAAAAGCATGCATGAAGTGACTTTCCACTTTTTCACTCAGTCACCATGCAGCATTCTTAGTAAGGATTGTTGACAGCAAGCAGAAATACCACTGACCACTCCCAGGATAAGTGGCATGAAGGGCATTTTTTTTATCCACAAATGCAATATCTATTCTAAAAGGTACCTTAAGACCCTTCTAAAATATTATTTTGGTCCCCTGTGGTCCCTTTTACACGTTTTCCCTGTAAAACCAAGCATTCTCTCTGTAATTTCTGTTTATGTTGTGGTGTTTTTTTCTACAACTCAGTCACCCAGGCTCCACACGCTGATGAGATATGTGGTGGGTCAGCTATTGGGTTGTAACCTGAGGTTTGGAGCACAGGGCTGATCTCACCTTGTTTACTCTTGTTGCTTGTTTTTTAAGTAAATAACAGACAGTAAAAGTGAACTGGATAATCACATTTAAACCAGAGACTAGCTTTTCATTTTTTGACGAGTATGTACGTCAGGTTTGATGTGGCTGGAATCTTCCATGAAACAAAACCAGTGCAGAAATATGGTAGTTGGGGATTCAAGATGGAAATTCTCTGCAGCTCTGAAAGGGATTTAGTACACATCTATTGCAATGTAAGTAACTGCGCTGAACCTAGCTCTTCACCAAAACAATATTGCAGTTGTTTGCACCCAGCGCTCCCAGTGTCTGCTGTAAAACCTTTGGGATATTTCAATGAAAACATGTTCTTGGATGTTACATTTTCAAACACTATGGGGTTACACAGTGAAGCCCAGTGAGCCCACCCACACTTGACTTTTTGATGACTCTTCAGCACAACAAATTCTCTCTTGAGGCTAAAGCAAACAAAGAGCCGTCAACATGGTGAATTTATCACTGCCAGAATCATCCCAGAAGCCCTTGCTCCACCTAGACTTCCAATAAAGTCAGCAGCAATGATCTCTTTCTTCTCTTGCTCCCATAAGGATAAAGTTGACTCCATCCATTCACAGCACACTCAGCAGAACATGAGCTCACTAGCTTTGAGACATGGCAGTCCCCTCCACAGTTTTATTGGATAGGAAATAAAATAAACCTTTCAACTTTCTCACCCTTGCTTGAACTTCATCAGGCAACATTTCTCAGATCTTGTCTTTGCGCCTCTGCTTGGATACATGGATGCACCAAGCAGAGATGCACCACCATTTTCCCCCTCTTCTACCTGCCTCAGACACGAAAGCAAAGCCCGAAGTCAAACTTCATTGTTAAAGTTTTGAATTGGAAGTCTCTTAGTGTTTCACAGTTTGTAGCAGCAGATTGCCTCTTTCTGCTGATCCACTGCATGTGGTCAGTGTGTGGTCCCTGTAAGATCAACATGAGGTCACTTTACTACACAGGAGAGGAAATGACTTCCAGCGACGTTACATTGTCTCAATGTTTTTTTTCCACAGCTAAGACATATTTGATGCCCCTGTGTGGACCGTATCCTCGGCACTACTTGATGTGCCCCTGCCTGTACTTTCTGCTGACTTAATCTTTTGTCCAACCAAACTTAGCCAAACAGTCCCTCGGTGCTCAGTCCTGATAAAAGTCTTGGAAAAAAAAGAACACAATGACACTCAGAGATAAGAGCCAACAGTCATTTCTTATCTATAGGCAGCTTCACATGAAGACTTTTAACTGTCGTGAGATTTTCAGTACTATTCCACTATACACCACCTTTCCTCATCCATCAACATTCAATAACCAATAAGGTGTGTACTGTTAAAAACTTAAATGTAGGCCCTTTAAAGAAGCCTATGGCTACAGTACACCTTTGTTTCCTCTCAGATCTGTAAACAAGTTGCATGACATAGATTGCAGTTGATTCCCTTCCTTGTGACATGTCCTGCTCATTTAGATCAGATCTGGTGGGAGTTCTTGTCACTGCCATTTTCAAGTCTCCATAGATTTTTAATAGGACTTCAGTCTGAGTCTTGCATGGGACACTAAAGGATAGTCAGAGACTTGTCTCAAAGATAACCCAGGCTGTGTCTTTGATTCACTCCTTTGCTGTCTGGATCATGTATCTCCCATAACCATCTCTAATTTCTGACCCTCCTCCCTGTTCCTACAGGGAAGTGCTCCCATAGCATCAGAATCAGAAATAGTTTATTAATCCCAGGGGAAAATTGCTTGCATTCCAGGTGCTCCATGCATACTGCATAGTCTGACCATCCAGTCCCTTTTAACTATCCACTTTCAGTGTTATTTCTTTGGACATACTAGTTTTTTTAGAAAGCTTAATACTGCCACCATTGTGTTTGACTGTCGGAACCTTGTTCTTCTTATACACCTCTCCTGTCTCCAATCAAAGGCAACAAAGAGCTCTAATTTTGTTTCATCTGTCTAAATGGCACACGTCCAGTATGTGTAATCTTTCCCTAGCATACTTTTATACTGCTTTATTCACCAGTGTTATGGCAGTTGTTGTAGGCTCTTTAGACACATCTCTCACTTTTCTTTTTTTTCGTTGCCTCTGCCATTACCTCTGCCAGTCTTGTTCTGCACCATATTTTCATACGACATGCTAATATTTCTGTCTCCAACTGTACAGGTGGAATTCATCACATTAGCAAGGTCATGTTTCCTTAAGTTACCGTCTACAGATCGTGTTTGCTTTCTAAAGTGAGAAAGTGATTTATTGTGAGTTGTATAGTTGAAAAGCTGACATACACACAATAGTTTAGTTTGAAAAGTATTCAAATCTACACAAGTAGCACACCTGCACTATATTTGTCATCCCTGGCCAACAAGGACCACCTCATATTACTTTAAGGGAGAGCCTATATGTGCGGAGTGAAGGGAATTTGGACTGAGGAAAGAGATGACAGCAGTGGGTTAAGATAGTGAAAGATCTGTCATAAGCTGTCAAGACCCTAACAAGCAAGTGTTGGCACATTCACGCCAACAACATGCTAGGGTCAGAGCACCTTTGTGGCATGAATGGCCTAAGTGTGTCCATGATGATGTTTTTAAGCAGAGAGAAAAAGTGAGTCATGTCTGTATCTTTGCTCAATGGCTGTTCCAGGAATCTCATTCACAATAAGAAGCTAATCCAAGTCGAGATGTACTACACATTTATCATCAGGGCAACCCTTCTATTTTAATTAAATGCTGCTATTTACAACCACTACCCTCTGTTTTTGGTTCCAATGCCACGAACAAAATACATAGAAGTGCTGATGCTCAGTAATATTTCAGTAAATGTCCATTTCCTGTGTTTACTCTCTCAGTGTGGGTATCATGAGTAACCCATCCTTTTCTAGTTAATAAAACTTGTTTGTTCAGAGTGACTCATGTTCTATATTTGTCTCCTCCTGGTCTCAACCTGACTTCTGCCGTTTCACTGACCATCTGAAAAGCAGCCTTAGCTTTTGTAAAAGCCACCACCATGTGTTTACCGCTCATCGGTTACACATGGTGCTGCTTTGATCTCCAAACCACTGGGAGCAAGGAAAAACAAGAATCAAAGGAAACGTGTTTTCTGTTGTTTGAATATGGGAAATACCACAGAGAAAGAAAAATGAACCTTTTTTTTGTTTCCACCATGTGTGTTTTAGAATTCGGAATACTCTCACACAAACATAACTCTTTTTGTCTTTCGCAGACTCCCATGAACCAGGCGTCCACTCGTTCCCACTGTATTTTTACAGTGCACCTATGCAGGCGCGAGCCAGGCTCGGCCACAGTGCGCAGATCCAAGCTTCACCTGGTGGACCTGGCTGGATCGGATAGAGTTAGCAAGACTGGTCTGAATGGGCAGCTGCTCACTGAAGCCAAGTTCATCAACCTGTCCCTTCACTACTTAGAACAGGTAGAGACTGCCTGACTTTAATCATAATTTGATTTATGTCAGAAAACCTTGATTTACTTGAGAAACATTTACTGAACAACACACTTAACCCTACTTTGCTCCTGGTGGTTGCACCATTCGTGTAACCCTATTCAACAACTGTACTATTCCACATTATGGCAAAAACTACTCAACAAAGTGCAGAGGAATGGCCATCATAATTTTAAGGCACAGTAAATTGCTAAACTATTACCAAAATTAACACAGGCTACCATGAGGACCAAATAATGAAAGTAATATCCAGGTTTGTTTGAGTTACTTTAGAAATCAGCACCTCCACCTCATTTGACATCAGTGTTTGTCAGGGACCAACTCTACATCAACTGTTTATAGGAAACTGTCGGATTCAGCCCTTCATGACTGAACCACCAAGAATCCACTACTGAGTGAGAAAAGGAGAACTGGTAGAACCAAGACAGCATTGGTGTCAGATTCCTGGCTCTAGTCTTTGTGAACTTGATTGGATGATATTGTCATAGGAATGGAAGGACTTTTCTGATGGGAGTGTTAAAGTTGTGTTTAGAATGGTTTCAGCTTATTGTGTTTTTGAGCAAACAAAAAGTTGATGAAGGGACTCCCTGTAGAGTGTTTCAAATGAATTTTAGGTGATCAGGATGCTGTTGGAGAATATACATAATAGTTTGCAAAATGTTACTAAAAAACATTTTAAACTAATTTAAAATGCTCTAGTGTGTCCAAAGCTTGGACTTGTGCAGGTCTTGTTTTCATTGCTTTCTTCTGTAGGTGATCATCGCGCTGTCGGAGAAGAACCGCTCCCATATTCCTTATAGAAACTCCATGTTAACATCTGTGCTGAGGGACGGCCTCGGAGGCAACTGCATGACCACCATGATCGCCACTATGGCAGTCGACAATTGGAACATTGATGTAAGGATGGACACACAAAGAGGACGTATCTCTGCCAGAAAGGAATATTACAATATTCTGCCCAGAAAAATTTTTATTGTAAAGTAATAAGGAGCATTTGTTTTCTCTGTCGTGCAATGAAGGGAAACGCTGACATATTGTTCTAAATGGTTTTTCCTCAGGAATCCATCTCTACGTGCCGCTTCGCTCAGCGTGTGGCTCTCATCAAGAATGAGGCGATATTGAATGAAGAACTGGATCCTGCCCTGGTGAGCCAGCCAGACACTCACAGTGCTTCACCACTCACTACAAAATACCAAAGCTCAGCCACACAGCCATGCCACAGAAGCATGACTTAATGTGCTGTTTTATTACAGCCAGACCCTCCTCATAGCTTCCAGACCTTAACATTGATCAGAGAATGAAGTGCAGTGAGAATCCAGCTTCTAAATGTAACGAAGTGTAACCCATCATGCGCTTAAGTGTCCTCTTTAGGTTTCCAGCACCAGAATTATATTTTCCAGAAGCAGCTTTTTTACCTTCAGCACATGGACACCCGGCTGTACTGTGATATTTAGACTGCTTGCTATGTCCTGTGTTTTTCTTTTTCTGCATCTGTTTACAGTATTCCAGTCCTGTTTTGGCATATTTTGTCCCAGAATCTCACAGGCACATGAGAATCCATCCAGCTGGAGACTATATGTCTTTACACACATTCATGCAAAGAAGCACAAACTGCATGCATGTGGTCACACGGAGCAGTTCCGGCCCACATGTAGAGCTGAGGACAGAGTCTGTTTACGCTCAGTAATTTTATTTAGTATGGTTACATTTATTTTAGTGACTTTGAGAGAACGCCAGACAAGACTAGAAAAAAACCCACACTTGTGTGTAACCCTCTGCTTTATACTTATCAGTATCACGTTTTCCCCCTTATTGTTGTTCTTCAGGAAGCAGACATGCTAGCTGTTAAAAGGGCCTAGCGGGGTACACACTGTAAGTCATCACAGCTATATTCACTTCCTCTGCTCCCACCCAGCTCAACTGCTACTGTATTACTGCTACTGAGTCTTTGGCTGGCCACTTGCAAACCCTACAGAGGTATTTTTAAGAGAGTCTGCGGCCGACTCAGTAATTGTGACAGTGTCTGGCTGCTCCCAACTGGGTCCGGCACAGTTACAGCTGCAGGCAAATCCAAACTCCATGGGCAAACTTCTTGTCTCTGTTTATGGATTTTTAGTGTGTTTCTTATTTAGTAATTGCTCCTGTCTCTCCCTGGATTTCAGAAGACAAAAAAAGGAAAGCCAGCAGCAGCATAGTGTGCAGATTAGAATGATGTCATTTATTGTGGTTTGAGGTGACAGTGAGGGTTTTTCTAAAGGCATGGCCGTGTATTAGACTTGCTGGCAAATGTGGTAATTGATTAGTTTGCTTTCCACTGTTATATTTTGCATCACCTAGACCACACACTGTCTTTACTGTAGCCTACAGGCTACTAAATGCATTTGCATTAAGCATGCATTAAGCCTGAGCAGCAGGAAACCAGCCAGACCAGACAAAACATTTAACAAGTCTCTCGTGGACAGAGAAAGAATGAGGTGTTGAAAATGACCTGTGATCATAATGAAGTCAGCCACAGCAGTGACCGCCGCACCATATAAGGCTGGCTCACAGAGCACTAAGGTCAGGGTTACTGCTTCATTTAATCCAGGCTAATCATGGCCTGCATTCATCAGGGGAGATTGTTAAATTGTTGGATTTTCACCTAACTTATAGTGAAATTCAAAGGCTGCCGCTCTGGTTAGTGCATACCTGTGAATCAAACAGAAGCCTGATTATCACCAACCAGAGAGACATGTTTAAGAAGCGGGTGTGAACATTCCAGCAGTTAGCTGCTTTCTTTGGGTCCCTCAAAGCATCTAAGATTGGGAGCTAGTGGAGTCCCTTTCTTTGCTAAGCAGTGCCATAACTGGAACACAGGCCATGTGTTATCATTTTGTTGTGCAGGTTAAAAGCCTAGCCTATGTTTAGGGGTAATGGGAAACTATGCCCACTCTCCCATCATAAAAAGAGGCCCCATAATTGCAGCATGTTTGTGAGTGGCATTGTACATTATATTGTACATGTGCATTTAAAGTGTAACCTGTGGTTATACTGCAGTGCTCACAGTTTACAGGATGCATGGTATTTACAATATTCTGTGTGTTTGTCAGCAGTGATATATGTACTCAGTCTCCACACTGACATGGATTTCCATAGGAGATTTGCTGACATCATCAGTCACATGGTCTGAGTCAGTTTTTTTTGTTTTGTTTTTTTAATTCAGAGTGTATGGAAGCCTGCCGTGGCACTGTGGTACCAGTGTGGGCTTGGCGCTCTGAAATAGCATGCACAAATCCGCTGACCAACAAGTGGTGGTCAGCATCTGAGGATGCAGCTGGGAGAATTACATCAGACCAAGGCTTCCAAAAAAACACACACAAAAAAAAAAGATACAAGGGAGCGGCTCCTGGCGGCTATCATATTCAAAGTTAAAACATACGATACGGGGTGGATTAAGGGCAAACGCTTCGTTTCGCTAAGTGGCACATTCCCAAAACCACACAACAGGTCTGCTTCTTCTCAGGAGCATCTTGCGTTGACAGTATCTGACTGCCTGACATTCTCTGGCTTTCCGAGAAGACCATGTTTCTGCTGGAAAAGGCAACGCTGCGCTAGTGTTAGATCACACAGTCTGACCTTTGACCTTGATTTACTTCATACTGACCTTTGGCTTTTTAGCAAGTTTGTGTCAGGAATGTTCTTGTGTGACTATTACACACAGATGCTGTTTTTCTGCTGTATTTGCTCTTTGCCGCCAGCGCAGTTCCAGCCAGTCTGCCTTTTTTTTTAAATGGTGATATTTATGAGAATGTGACAAAAAGAACAATAGCCACTTGTCTTTTTAGTTGGGTTTATGTGCCATTGCATGGTGTCATTTAAGCAGGATTTTTATGACAACTGGTCTGGCTTCCTTTCAATAATTATACAATCCACTGATTTTGGTTTGTGCCCCATTTTCCCTACCATGAACATGAAATTACATGTCTGTGTTTAGCTGTAGACTGTGGATCTCCTACTTTTTGAACGGATTTGGCGAATGTTTAAATGACTTTTTAACATCCTTATTTTTACCTTGTCTGTATGTGGCCCTGTTTTAATTAGTTTTAAGTCAAAATCATTGATTGAACAACAGTTTTTTTACTGTACTATTATTTGTTTAGCAAAAATGAAGCCACAAGGCAAAAAACAAAGTGCCCAATGATTCAATAGCTTGTAGATAGACCTAAAGCAGCTATAACTTAAAGTGATGGTTTCTTGTATGACTTTATCAGTCTCTCACATTGTTGTGTAGGAAGTTTGATCCATTCTTCTTCACAGCATTGTTTCAGTTCATTGAGGTTTTGGGGCATTCACTTATGAATGGACCTCTTAAAGTCCCACCGCAGTGTTTCAGTTGAGGTCTGGACTTTGACTAGACCATTCCAAAACCTTGATTCATTTATTTTTCAGTCATTCTGATGTACTGCCAGACAGATTGCATGGTCTGATCTTGGGGTGAATTATCCAGGACGTCCACTCCTGTGAAGATTGACAGCTGTCTAGAATGTTTTCCACTTGTGAATAATCTTTCTCACAAAGTTGAACTCCAAATAGTTTGAAATGGTTTTATAATTCTTTGCAGATTGATGTGCAGCTACAGTTGCTTCTCTAACACCATTGTTTATGTCTTTCTCTCTCACACACACCTGAATGTTTCAGAGCAGCAAACTGCCCAAACGTCTGTTTGAAATCCATAGGATTTGCTGCTGATGATCAGTTCATCAAGGACTGATCATCAGCAGCACCTGCTGCAGCTCACAATCAAATCCTATGGAAGCAGAAAGTGGAGATGCAGTTTCTTTCTTCCTTATTATAATGGCACAGTGAAAAACGTTACATGTTGTTTAAGGTTGCATTCGCCTCATACTAAAACCTGCTGTGATCAGATATTTTTGTACTATGTTTTTACATAAACATAGGATTAGAGAGGGGGAAAAAAAACTGCTGGCACGCTACTTGTAAATGCACAGCATCACATCAAGGGCATATGTGGGCTGACCTCTAACCTCCTGCTCCTCGGGTGGACCAGGAGATTTAGGATTTAATCTGTCTGAACAGTTTTGCTCATGCTGCTGCATGAACATCAAAGAAATCAATTTGAGAGGCTCAGTTAGTGATAAAGAGAACTTCACATTTCTATTTTATAATAACATGAAACATCTACTTAATCGTTCTGTGTAATGGGACATCTGTTTTGGTCAAATAATTATGATTAAAGCCAGAGTTGTAATAATGTTGTTCTCACAGAGTATCTGCTAGCAAGATGCTAACTAATCCCGTCCTGGATTGACATGAAGCTTCTTAGACTGCCCTCTCTTTGTAGAGACATTTTCATCTCTTATATGCCTTTTTTTGTTTATCAAATCATGTGTTTAGTCACAAAATGTGTTTAGTCACATTATCTCTCATCAATCAGGATTTTTGACATTAATGCACATTCCTGCTGCTGCTGTATTTCTTTCTTTTTTCTTTTTTCTTTCCAAAATTGGCTATCTGAGTTCTATTTAAGAAGCTATGTCTGGGCATGGTGAGAGGGTTTTCTTTTTTTACATACAGTGTAACCAGACCCGGACATTGGTTAGTAACAGCAGCACCAGCCTGTTGGCACACTGTGGAAAGCCTTTACCAAACACGTGTGGACAGACAGCAGCAGAAGGTTTTATGTGTTCCATTTTTCCTTTTTTTTGCCACCATAGCTGTTTAATGCTACTTTATGTTTTGCCTCCTGCATTTTTGTACTTGTCTGGATCCATTTAAGTTTGTCCTCAAAATCCTTTCGCAAGATAAGCCACAAGATCTTTTTCAGTAGGGTTGTCTCATCACTTGGCAGCAGTAAAAAAAAAAAGCCTCCGTCGTGGTTGTGCTGGCTGTTTTTGTTTGGTACTTTGGTAATGTGTCCATTTTTACACATGTATGATCACACATGGGAAACTAAAACCCTGCTTTTGTGTGTGTGTGTGTGTTTTTCAGATGATTACACGTTTGAAAAGGGAGGTGGTGTTATTAAAGGAAGAGCTGGCCATGGTGACGGGGGAGCAGAGAAATGACCAGCTCACTGCAGAGGAGATCCAGAAGTATGTCACAATCTAATACTTTTAATCCAGTCAGCATATCATTGTGATGCAGATGTTAAACTATGAGAGCAAGGACTTTTGTGCAGTATGTATGTATAAATCTTAGTTGAATTGTAGATTGTATTAGTAATGTTTAAACCCACAGATTCCTGGGGAAATATGTCCCATGATTTATAAGTGTTTGGGGTTTGCCTAAAGTACCTACATAACTCATGCTGTTGGCTATGCATCGATGCTGATTTGAAGCTTCATTCACTGAGGCTTAACCAGATGTAATAGAGTTTCCCATGACTGTCCAAGCCAGCGCTGCTTTATTTCTGCTCTTATACTCAAGTGTAAGAGGGACCCAGGCAGTCAGGGCCAGAGTTCAGGCCAGAGGTTCCATGGAGGCCCTGGCAGATCTCCATTCCTGTGCTGATGTATTTCCCGTGCTTTGGCCTCTTTAGTTGGCCTTTTTATGATTTCCTCTCTTACCCGGTGATTATTTCCCCCTGTTTGTGGTCAGTCTCACACTGGGAACCTTTAATGATGTCTGTTGTGACCACATTCGCTGGACATGCTAATTTTTTTATTTTTTTTTGTTGCCGTTTCCTCTCCAGTATTTGCTTTGACTCATCCCCCCATGCTGATTGATTGCACATATCCAGGTTTATTTACTGCCACATCCCCCAAAACATGCTGCTTTTTGACTTTCCAGAGTATTTTACTGTGTTTTATAAAATACAAGCACAAGTTGGATTCATTTTTTATTCTACTTTCAAATCTTGGCATACCAGTTTGAAAGCTGTTTTTTTATTTTCTCTCACATGTTATCAAAGGGCATTCTCCAAAACTTTATATATTATATTATACACAAACCGCTAATGTCTCACAGGACCCTGAAACAAGACCACTACGTTTGTCCTGCATCATGTAAACCTGCCGTGTTTTTTGTTGAGCATGTAATAATAGGAAAACCGCACATTGTTGTGCCTACATTGGATCTGTCTGGATGCCTCCTAGTCTTTTCCAGCAGCCGCTTCCAGATCTTGAAGAATGAATGTTTAGACTATGGTTTAATTAAGGTTTATCAACAGGCCGGCCAGGTGAAACGAACAGATGTTTAACCTGCTCAAATATTGATCTTGATTGTCTATTGTGCAAGTGTGATGGAGGAGGTGGAATGTAACGTAGGATTATTAAGAAATCACTAAGTGTGTTTATGCCTGTGTGTTTAGGTTGGAAGGGCTAGTCCAAGCTTTTCTAGCTGTCCCTGATCCAGATGTGACTCTGTCATTGGGACCAGACATGAGAAAAATCCAGCACTGTTTCTCCCTGTTGAAGGTAATAACACCCAGGTTTGATGTTACAGTCAACAAATATGTCTTTCTCTGATCCCTCCATGCTTCAGTGCAACAGTGCCCACCTGGCGATCACTTCTCCTAAATAGCTCCCCCTACTGTCTTCCTCAGAGAGATGCTTTACTGTAAATGTTGGCACTTACTGTCTTATTAGATTGTTTGTAAATGTATCACCTTCATTTTTTTTGGAATAGCTAATCATCACATCCCAAATAGAAAGAGTCATTAAAATGTATGTAGCTTGTGTAGAATGGGGCTGGGTTTCCCACAGCCTGACTTAAAGATAGACGTGCTGTTTCTTAGTTATTTGTCATCTAATTAGATACAAGGTGTAATGTTGACATGGCCTCCCTAATGTCTGTGTTTGACCTGATCCTCACAAGAATTTACTATAGAAAAGAAAGACTTTGAAGATTTGTTGCATATTTTTCACATTTCTAAACTGAATAATAAATTGAAAGATAAAAAAAATCACAATATCGGCAGTAGAAAAAAAAACATACTTGCTAAGCTTGAAGTATTTTTATCCATCTGTGAAAATGACTTTAAAGCTTGGTATGCCCTGGCCGTTGCTGTATTGGCAGTTCCTAACTAAGATAGGCCATTTCCTTAGTAGATATATGGACTTTATGTGCGCATCGTGGTAAATACATTTGGGTAGAATATTAAACCATGTGTGCGTGTCTAATCCATAAATTCTGGGTCATAAAGAATTACATACAGTATTTAATAGTTAATGCTCAGACTAAAATAACCATATCGGTGCTTACTGCAATTGTTGCGTAAAAAAAGTCATGTTTGTGTTCCATGTGAATTTTTATAGTTTCAGGGCCCTGGGCATTATTTTGGTTTGGCTCTCAACTCAGTTTGTCAGTGGGGGCTGCCATGGAAAAACTTCGCACTTCCATTTCGTGTGCAGAATGTTGGTAAAAACAAAAACAAAACATAAATCCTAAAGGTGGTTGTTTTTGGAGAAAGGCAGATCAGTTTAGATATTACTCATTCATCATCTCTCAAACAGCAGTCGATGGTCCGGTGCTGCTAATGGGCAGAAGGGAAAACAGCGTGGTGTGCACGCTGTTCCTGGGCTCTGGTTTGGTTGGATTTGGAGCAGCCACCAGAAGCAGTTCCAGATCCCACTTAAATGTCTGTTTATCTCTCCTACAGTTTGTTATGATCCGCAAACTCTATCTCCTGTGCAGTTTACATTCCTCTGAGCATCACCCTAGTCACACTCCACTGATCCTGTCGGAATTTGTCTGGTTTGAATTTAGTTTCATCCCTCTTTGTTTTAAATGCCGGTTAGCTCTTCTATCCATGTCAGTGATGTTTCAGCACTTCATCTTTTCATCACTGCGACCCGTGTGACCCCAGTGTTAAGCTGAAATTATGTCATAAAATTGAAAATGAAACACGCCTCACCCCTCTTCTGTACCTTTCTCTCCTACAGTGTCTTCTCCATGTGGAAAAAGTCTAATCCTTTAACATGTTTCCCACCTGTCTTTAAACCTGGACTATCATTAAAATGTTAGTTATACTGCAGGCAGGAAAAAGACATTTCATTAATGTTTAGGGACCATCATGGAATTTAGAAGAGCATTACTTTCCATGGATGTTACCACAATGTATTTTCCAGTTTGTAGGGCATTAGATGTTTGTTTATAGTGTAGGTTTTTTCTTAAAAGCAAACCCAAAGGCAGCTGAAAGTGGGCTTCTGTCTCTTGTAGAACTTAAAAGAGCACCAAAGCAACAAATTTAGGTCATGGAAAGCCACAGGCTTACACATGGAAAGTCACAGTCACAGAAGAGAAGTTTGATTACATCATATAAAGGAATAACATAATTGAGTGAGTGTATCAGGATAGGCTATTTGATTGTTTATACAAATGTATATTTTATATTCAGCAGTATCTTTATGTTGTTTTTTGTTTTGGCAGATGATGATTCTGGATAAACAAGGTGGAAGAAACAGCTGTGGTGATGGGAAAGAGTCACCAGCAGCAAAAGCAAGGGTGGAAGAAATCCAAGATGACAGTCAAGTGGCCAAATTAAAGGAGATGCTGAAGCAGCGGGATAATGAGATCAGTATCCTTTGATATGTACAGACGGTAACACTAGGTGTCCAGGAGTTGAGCACACCGGTCAAGGTGATGCTTCACAGTTTGTAATCTGGGTTGGGCTAAAATGCATTGTACACACTAAAGGTGGGGTTAGGTGCACAGAGCCTTTGGGTGTAAACTCCCATAAGGATGATACTAGCATAGCACAAATGTGAGGATTTCTTTGAGAGGTTTTACCTCAGGCTTCTTAAGAGCTTTCGGTTTGTGTTTTGCTTTAGAACTTGATCGCACCCCAGTGTTACAGTGATCGTCTCCATGATGCATAGGCAGTGGTGGAGGAGTTACTGAAGCTTGAAGTCCAATTACCCAGCAAAATATATACTTAAGTAAAAGTAGAAGTGCTACATCAACAATCCTACTTATGGAAGTACTTACTTTAAAAAGTAAAAGTACTCACAATTAATTATACTGCGTTGTATAATACCAAAAATAAAATGATTCATTCATTCATTCAATACACCCACTGGTGGCTCAGTTCAGTGGAGACTGACTCTGGATCCATGTTCAATGGTAAGGTTAGCTGCAGAAAAGGTAGGTTATACTGTACATCTGCCAGATATGAGGATAGGTGGTTCAAACACCTGACACTGTGAGCTGTTTAGTTTTCACCTGTGGTAAAGTTTAATTATAGTTTTTAGTTGTTAATTATGGTTGTATTTGGTATAAAACTCCAGGTTAAGGTTAGGCATTAAAAACAGCCTAAAGGGTTTAGGTTACAATCATCTTAAAATATACAAAATCCCACTACTCACTTTTGTTTGGTCTGTGCAACGAAATTTCTTTCCATATCCACTGGTTGTATATCTGAATGACAATAACGTCTGTCTTAAGACCAACAGTAACACACACCGGCCATTTTTGGCTGGCTCATCACTACCCATCCCCAACATTGTGATGAAGCTGGAGAAATACACACACGATTCATTTTCATGGATTGAAATATCAACCTTACGTTACATTTTCCTGGTGAGGACGGGCTGACAAATAGACCGGAGTGGGTTTCAAATTAAACATGTGTCTGCATCCTACCTCAAAATTGCTTACTGTCATAGTAAAATCATCATTATCATCATCAAGGAAATATGTTATTGAGTGGTTGAATTACAGCGCCTCTATATACACATAAATAATGAGGTGTAAGTAGTTATACATTCATCACCAGTTACCCACAAAAACACACAGAATTGTGTTTTAGAGTATGTTCAGATGGATTCCTGTCTAATGACTGTAGTTCATCATAATTATTATTAATCATAATTATGGTGTTTGTGCTTGAATATGATATTTCTAATGGCTTTATAGGATTATTCTTCCCTCATCCTGTTGCTGTGGCCTGTCATTAGATCACAGCACATTAGTTGGAAAATGGAGATTTCTGCTTGATTATTTAGCCAGAAAAACCTCAGCTCTCCAAAATAAATAGAATATTATCATGCAGATATTTCAGCGTAGTATTTCTTGGACCATGTACGTGTAATGTGAATTCCTCTCTTTGTAGATTTTCCCTCTCTGAATGTCATACACTCCTTTTCACATGATGTAAATGTAATTGCTAAAATTGCTTTTGTGCATGTTGAAAGGGCCGTAACGCCGACATTCTACCGATCACGTTGCCTCTGCGTCCTTCCATCGAGTTTATATATAAAGTTGCAATAGCCTAAACTGTCAATCCTTCAGTCGGGGTGGTCTGTCTGCAGTGTGTAACACTATAGCCTGGGTTGACCATGCCTGTAGGGGTGACATCATTTCCAGCCAGAGCTCTAATAACTATCTAGATTTAAAACTTGTATCCGCTAGCTAATCACCGTCCTGTACACCCTGTCTCTATAAGCCACCCAATTTAGTTTCTCGGAGCCATGGTTGCCTGCTGTCCCCCACTGACACCCAGCTCTTTGCTCACAGGCTTAATTATGGGAGAGTTCCTTGTAAAACAAAGGGATGTATTCCTAACTACTACTCACTTATGTTTCCATACATGGGAGTGAGGGCACCTGGTAATGCTTAAGAGCTAACTCGAGTTAGAGTGATGAGACATTCACCACTAATGCAATAATAGAGAAACAACCTGGAACCTGTGTAGACCTTTAAAACAAAATGTCTTCATATTAAAACGTTAGTAATTAAAAAGATGGTGTACTATAATGTTGTTGCGTGCAGTGAGACACAGACACTAGAGACAGGTGACACTAATCGGCCAAAAGAGGGAGCACAGGGGGAGGAGACAAGACACCTGAAATGAGAGGGAGGTTAGTTTCTTCAAAATAAATTTTCAACATTAACCCTATTAATAATAGCAACATCATTTATGTCACCTTCACTCAAAGTGTGTATTCTTGACTGCATGTTTAATATTTTAACTATTTTAACCCATTGCATTTGTTACTTTTCTACATACAAGTTTTATTATTTGCCCATGACCAGCACATTCCTATATTAGTTAAGTTTTTTCTGACCAATAGGGTGTGAAAGTTGTTTTTACACTGAAGTCTGATGAGACAACTGCACACACTATGTAATTATCATTACTTTGTTGATTATTGAGTTCATGAATATGCAAATATGCCATCCGGTCCAGAGTCGTCGAAATTAGGAGGGTTTAATTGTTGGTTTTGACGGTTGATTTGTTGCTGTGAGTCACCTGTGTAGCTTAACTATAGTTGGTTTTGCATATATAGTTGTGCCTTGCATATAAATAGGGACTGAAAGAATGAATTAGCCTAAATGGGTCTTTTTTTGCACAATGGAAATGTTTGGCTGTTTTTGAATTATACTAATTGGAAATACTACATTTAATCATTGGTGCTGCATGGACAGAAGAGCTGGCACATCTTACTGTTGGAAAATGAATCATCATCCAACACAGAATTGTGGCACAAAACCAGCTGGAGTTGCTGGTTGAACTTGTTTATATTAATAAACTGCAATCTAAAGTTTGTACTTCTTACCCTGTGTGGTACATTGAACTTAGAGCAATTTGTGGCAACCTTGAGAGTGACATGGCACATTTGATAGCTGTGGAAATTTTCTTTATTTCCTGTGATGTTTGTTTGATCGGACATATAATAGAAAATGACATGAAGGATGAGAAGGAGATCACATCACGAGCTGAGTCTAAACCGCATTTGAGAGCATCGCATGTGAAGCAGTCCCATGTGTAACACCCCACTCCAGCCCCCTGCCATCATATACCAGAGTTCTGTGGTAGTGTTCTGCATAAATGAAGATATTAGATGCCAGAGATCTCAATAATGGAAAAACCTGGTGAACAGCAGTCTGAAGTAATGAAACAATGACATAGGACCCACAGAAATATTTTTCTGTAAAGCTTGGCTTCGGTAGGTCATTTGGAATTGTGTCGGGTTGAGATTCTGGCAGTTTTGAGAAGAGCGCATGGTTGGTTTCACTGGAAACTGTAATTGGAGACTTGGTTCCCTTCATGTTATTGTTCCCACCGACATCCCCTTTGTGTTGGCTGACAGGAATATAAATTAACTTCTCCAGCTCCATCAGACATAACGTCCATTCATCATCCAAAAATAATGACAACTACTTTTCTTTTTCTTTTTCTTCGAACATCACAGATTATCTGATGACCACCACAGTTACAGTCTGGCCACAAATAGAAGTCTGTTAATCTCATATTGGGAAAGCTCTTGAAGAATCGACTAATGTGTTGCATGACTCTAAATTATGGGTTGTGATGAAGCCATCAGACACACTTTCACGTACAGTACATGTGGAAAACAGGCACATAGGCCAGAAACTATGAATATTTTTATAGAGTAAAATGTTTCAATGTGGTTGTATACCTTAACATGTCAGGTCTGATTCAGGCTAGTCACTTTCTATGTAGTGAAGTGACATGCGTCAAAGTGATGAAGCAGCCTCCTGTTTCCACCTCCCAGCCACTCAGGTTCTCTTTGTCACACTAGTCTCAAATAGACAAGCGCATACATACAGCCTCATGAGTGGGAGAAGATGCAGTGGAATCTTGGCAGGGTCCCTGCAGCCTCTCTGGCTCCATCTTCTTGTCCACTGATTCATTCCAGACCATGACACCTTCCAAAGCATCTAAGGTCAGATTTTGAGCAGTACCCCATCGTTCGGGAAATCATGTAACTCTTTTACTGAATAGTGTCACAGTTACATTCAAAGAACATATCTACTTCTGATGTTTGATATGTGTCTACAATCTCCAGTCCTTGGTCTTTAACTCAGTGCTACAGGTATTTTAGTCAAGATGTTAAAGAAGGAGAAAACAAAGGCCCAGGATGCAGCTGCTCAGCTGGCTAATATCACCAACAGCCAGGGTGACGCCAGGGTTTCCACAATGAAAAACGAAGGACGCATGGATTCCATCTCAGATCTTGGAGGACGAGCTATACGGCATATAAAAGAGGTATCTTATAAGGTTCTTTTTATAATTTGTTTTTTTTGGTGTCCTCTGCTGTTGATACATATTGTTTTGGTGTGATATCAGCCATAGACACGTTGGTTTGTGATGCTTAATGCGCAAACAAAAAAAAACTCAATAGCAATGTCTTTTCCCGGAATTATTAGCCCATAACACAACTTGCAGTTTTAACATTTCATTGAGTGCATCAACCTGTGACAGCATATATGGGTGTTAACTGGGATCGAGTCTTCCTCCGGTCTGTCACGCATAGATGCTGGGTTTGCTGTGATTGGGATTGTACGCACACACCGGGGATGTTTAAACCATGTGGTGCTGCATTTGTGTCTTTGTGCTCTTCATGTCTCTTCAAGACATTCTCAGAAAGTTTTTAGTGTAACCTAGCAATTTATGGCAATGTAGTGAGGGCACACTCATGAAGGTTTGTTCAAGGGAACTACAAGAAACATGTTTCCCTAAACTAAAAGCTAGTGGCCATGGTTCCCTATTTTTTGAAATACCAGAATTTATTTCCAACCCCAAAGAAAAAGTCCTGCTTTGGCTATATGTATGTGAGATACGACATGTACACTCAACAAAAATATAAACGCAACACTTTTGTTTTTGCTCCCATGTTTCATGAGATGGACTTGAAGATCTAAACTTCATTCCAGATACACAATATTACCATTCCTCTCAAACATTGTTCACAAATCTGTCTAAATGTGTGATAGTGAGCACTTCTGCTTTGCTGAGATAATCCATCCCACCTCACAGGTGTGCCACATCAAGATGCTGATCTGACATCATGATTAGTGCACAGGTGTACCTTAAACTGCCCACAATAAAGGGCCACCCTGAAATGTGCAGTTTTGTCTCACAGCAAAATGCCACAGATGTCACAAGCATTGAGGGAGCGTGCAATTGGCATGCTGACAGCAGGAATGTCAACCAGATCTGTTGCTTGTGCATTGAATGTTCATTTCTCCACCATAAGCCGTCTCCAAAGGCGTTTCAGAGAATATGGCAGTACATCCAACCGGCCTCACAACCGCAGACCACGAGTAACCACACCAGCCCAGGACCTCCACATCCAGCAGGTTCACCTCCGAGATCGTCTGAGACCAGCCACTCAGACAGCTGCTGAAACAATTGGTTTGCATAATCAAACAATTTCTGCACAAACTGTCAGAAACCGGTGTGACCACCATTTGCCTCATGCAGTGCAACACATCTTCTACCATGACCCCACCACCACCATGGGCCACTCGATCCACAACATTGACATCAGCAAAGCGCTCACCCACACGACGCCACACACGCTGTCTGCCATCTGCCCTGAACAATGTAAACCGAGATTCATCCGTGAAGAGACACCTCTCCAACGTGCTAGACGCCATCGAATGTGAGCATTTGCCCACTCAAGTCTGTTACGGCGACGATCTGGAGTCAGGTTAAGACCCCGATGAGGACGACGAGCATGCAGTTGAGCTTCCCTGAGACGGTTTCTGACAGTTTGTGCAGAAATTGTTTGGTTATGCAAACCAATTGTTTCAGCAGCTGTCTGAGTGGCTGGTCTCAGACGATCTCGGAGGTGAACCTGCTGGATGTGGAGGTCCTGGGCTGGTGTGGTTACTCGTGGTCTGCGGTTGTGAGGCCGGTTGGATGTACTGCCATATTCTCTGAAACGCCTTTGGAGACGGCTTATGGTGGAGAAATGAACATTCAATGCACGAGCAACAGATCTGGTTGACATTCCTGCTGTCAGCATGCCAATTGCACGCTCCCTCAATGCTTGTGGCATCTGTGGCATTTTGCTGTGAGACAAAACTGCACATTTCAGGGTGGCCTTTTATTGTGGGCAGTTTGAGGTACACCTGTGCACTAATCATGATGTCAGATCAGCATCTTGATGTGGCACACCTGTGAGGTGGGATGGATTATCTCAGCAAAGCAGAAGTGCTCACTATCACACATTTAGACAGATTTGTGAACAATGTTTGAGAGGAATGGTAATATTGTGTATCTGGAATGAAGTTTAGATCTTCAAGTCCATCTCATGAAACATGGGAGCAAAACATAAGTGTTGCGTTTTTTTTGTTGAGTGTAAATAGTGCAATTATTGCAATAAAACTGCAATAGTGCAGTTATTGCTACCATGTAATAAGAATAGGTTTCATTCCATAGAGAATAATAGAGCAATTAAATCAAATTGTCACAGATGTTGACTTCATTAAATGTGGCAGCCTTTTTGCGATGGCAGAAGCAATGATTCAGTGATGAATTAGGTGCTAAGAATGCAGGCAGGTGATCTCTCTCAGTTGGAATGTGGGCAGTTTTTTGTGGTCTTACAGATTTTTAGCTTGCCTCCTGTTGGGTGCCTGTGGACCACAACAAATTCTTGATTTCTGTACTTTCCTGCATGGTGATCCCAGAACTACTTACCTTGCTTTATTTTCTACTTGTGTGTATTTAAGGGTTTCCTTTTGGAGGTCACTTAAATATGCCCATGTCAGCAAAGCAACATTGAAGTATATTAAACCTGTAATTTGTAACTGATGAAAAACTGATGAGTTTTAAACCTTTAATATACTGGAACATGGAGCAGAAGCCAAGAATGTTGCAACATAAACACTTTACTGATATGACAATTTCAGAAAGGAAGCCAGAATTACCTAATTGTTTAGGTAAATATGTACATGCAGGGCAAGAAAATGAAGCAGCAGTCTCTCTTACTTACCCTGACATGTAGTGGTATCGTTGATTAGGTCATCTCAGTGCAGTTTTGCACATCCCTTCCATTAAACCCTTTGAGGATTTAGACTGCAAATAAAATGCTGATGAGACAAAGATCGCAGAGCAGTCTGACTGCAGCATCTCTTTGATTTATTTTTTTTTAAACATGAACTTGATTTAAACGTACAGGAATGCAGAGGTTGCTGAATGTCAAGCCAGTTGAGCTGCTTCCTAGCCAGAGGCAGCATTTATTTGGCTTTTCTTGTTTAATTTTGGTTAAGTGGAGCCTTAAGTGTGATGATAAACCTGAGCCTTTATAACGAGCTTGGTCGTAGCCATCGGGCACAGGGGTATGAGCCAGGATCTCATCAAACTTCGCTCCTGTCTGCCCTTACCACAGCTCCCTCATACTCTTTGACATTTTTGTGTAATGGTGCCTTAGTGCACAGTCTCTGAAAGAAGAGACTATTAAAAACAAACACATGTTTGAACTTTATCCAGACAGCATTAGTAAGCAAATCAAGCCAACAAGTGCCATATTGTATTAATTTGAGAATTTGTCCACTTTTTCCACTGTATGTATAGTATACTAACCAAAGGTGTCTACTAGTCCTTTACACATTTCTTGTATCTCTCTATGGTGTCCCTTGTCACCAGAAAGAAATATCTATGTGACTGTCAGTGTTTTAGTGGTCCTGTATGCATACAGTATGATTTAAGAGTCATACTAAATCCAAGTATTGTTATATTACATATAAATAATCCATCTGTATTCAGCTGAGAACACATGGGTCTTATCTGTCAGTCTCTGGCTCTGACTAGAATATTTGTATTCCACAAAATAAATGTTGCACAAAGTTACCTTTGGCTAGGACAAGAAAAATGTCAACAGCACTGCATGAAAATGACATTTTCACTGCTGCACTGTCTCACTATGAGTAAGCTTAAATAAGGAATAAATGTATGTCATGTCTTGGAGTAAGTAATCATCCACTTCATTTTACAAATCAGGCTCTCCAATGATAAGCTGCAAGGCTTCAGCAGAGAGCTACATTAAGTAGGATTAAGTAGGTTATTGTACATAGGAGCAGAGGAGCATGGTCTGTTTCTCTTACACGGAGTAGGATCAGCTGTTTGATGGCCCATTATTATTTCCTTTTAATAATGTGTGACAATATTAACGCTTTACTAACAGCGTATTGGAACCAATTATATGGTCCCAATTATCTGATATGTTAGATTTGGTCCTGTGGAGATGATGCACTATTTCACCCCAGTATCCATCCATCCATCCATCCATTCATCCATCCATCCATCCATTTCTCTGTGTTAAACCTGTAGCCTGGATTTTGTTTTGCTATAGTTGTACAGTATACTTACAGCTCTAATAGAAAAGTCTGTTACTATGATGGATCTTTGTCCTTTATTAGCTCTGAAAGACTTAATTTGCTCTGCTTGACTATTATACACCCTGACTCACTGACCCACAATGTGAGTGAATCATTCTGGGTAACTAAATGTTCAACTGTTGATTTTCCCACATGGGGAAAAAAATAGTAGAGCGTACTTGTGAACTTGTAGTGATGCTCTTTGTGACTGGACATTTTGAATTAACATGGAAAAATGCTGACATGGGAGAGAAAGTAATTATGACTGGTTTTGTTGGCAGGTCATAGCGTAGCTCCATGAGAAAAATGTAAGACTAATTTCACATTGCACTGGAGTCGTGACCTGAGATGGTGTTAACAGATGACATCACCAGACTATACAATGGCTAAATTTGGTAACCACAGTGATGCTGACCATTCTGTTGCTACAAACTCAAAAATTCAGAAATCCCACTGTCCCTTGCTAGCGGTTACACGTCTTCTGTGGAATGTTCGTCCACTTTTCTCACACTTTATGAGTAATGTGTGTCTCTTTGTGCATCCAGAACACACTTCCAACTCTATCAGCTGTTAACCAGCAGGGGAAAGTTGATGTTGTCCAGATAGGAAGGGAAACCTTTCATGAACACCCTGAGCAGTTCCAGGAACATCAGGAAAGATACTTCCTGTGCTTGTAGCATTTCTGTCTTTAATGAAGCACATGTTGTCCTTAGAAAACATAAGTGCAGTGTCAGCTCTGTTATTCCCGAAGATTGTACAGGGACAAATAATTGACACAGTTCTGTTATACACTGCAGCATATACAGTATCATATGTTTCACATCTGGAGTGCCTTTTTTCCATGACCCACTTGGAGCCTCAAACTATATGCACATTAGATCATTGTTCTTTAGTGTGTCCTAATTCAATACAAATGCACTACACTTATCCTTTCCTCGCGCTCAACGGGTCACTGACTGTTTATGTATGTTTTAATTTAGCTTTAATCTGAGGGTTCCAGCGCTGTAGCCAGCAGCCTCTACAGTTACGCTGAGGGTAATTGCTGTCCCCACCGAAGATTAACTGTAAATATAATGATGATGAACTTTCCATGGAAACTATTTGTACTGTGAGTGGCGTATAATCGACTCTGCTTTTTCCATAATACATCCGTCTGTACGAGGCTGTCATCTTTGCCGGCAACGAATATAACATGGACATTAGATCTTTCTGATGACCACTGTCTCTGCAGAAGCCCTCTGCACTCAGTACTATATTTTGATTTCCTCACAGAACCAGCTACATGTGCTGGAAATTGCTAACAGGACTGGCTCCGAGGCCCTCAGTTTATTTACGGTCCTTCGTAGGTACAGATGAACACTCTCCACTTCCTGTGCTTTTTAAGGTTGTTAAAATCATGGCTAATGGATGAACAAGGTGTTCCTGCTGTAATTCAGGCTCCTGATGACTTCCATTAGGCTGGAGGGAGACTTGAGACTTACAGGGAGACCCAGATCTTAACGTAAATCCTGCTCACATGTAATGAGACGCTGATGATTCTAGCAGGTCTTTGTGAAGACCAAATTCCTCAGCGAGTCTGGAACTACTGTCCCACAAATATTTCTAGTAAAAGATCCTGCTTCTTCAAGAGTTAGTTAGAGAACAAGAGTTTTGTTTTTCTCACAAACTGATCCACAGTACAGTTCTGAAATTTGTTGAAACGGCAACAATAGTCAGGACACATTCCTCCTGTGTAAAAAGCCTCTGCGGTTTGTCAGCACATGAACCACGGAAAAAGAAAAATTAGGAAAGTTGGCCTAACGTCCAAGTGATCTCATCACCCCACAAAGTCTGTAAGTGCAACATAACATGATGTCATATCGCTCACAGATATTCCTGGAATGTTGCTTTTTTGAAAGTTTTTTAATTTTTTTATTTTTATTTTTTACAAGAGCAGTGCAGATCCCTAAAGACAAAACCCTCACGCTTATTTGTCCGAGCTTTGGCTCTCGCAACATGTGTCTGTGGTATTGCCTGCTGGTTTCAATCAGGACTTTCCAAAAATAAAGCAACAAAATTCCTAACAATTAATCGCACATGACTTACTGTCTTAAGCTTAAACAGCTTTGTCGCAGAAGTCCAGTGAACAAGGGTAGAATTTATTGGAAATGATTGTGAAATTTCGAATTTTCCACAGCTTTAGATATAAATCAGCAATATTTAGAAGAACACACACAAGGAAACCATGGCTAAATGCTACCACTAAATACATATTTAATTGTGGCTTCCTGTGAATTTATAGACCCTTTTTTTTAACTAAGACTGACATATGACATATGTAGCATGAATAGCAATTAATAGTAATAAGCCACATAATAGTCACTGCCTTCCATTTAAGACTTATTCCAGTTAGGCAGTTTGCTCCTGTCCAACTAAATGGGCTGTATTAACACTGGTATTTACTGTCAAAATGCATGTTAAAGTTCATTTTTCTAATCCGGAAATATGAACTTCATGTGTTAATAATAATGACGCTCAAGTGTTACCTTAAACAGCTGGCAACGCTCACTATTTCACAGCATGTGGTCACTTCTGATCAATTCACATAAACTAAAGCCATACTGTAATCTGTGTTTATTGTTGTCTCATGGTTTATTTCTTGCATTATTTGAAGCAGATGTATGGAGCTTCAATAAAATAATATTACAAGCATGTAAAAACTATCGTCAGCAAGATGCCGTGTCCAGAATGATCTGGTTTCTGTGGCGCGTTGCCAAGGATATGCTGCGTAATGCTGCTGTTTATGTTTGTGTTTATGTTCTCTGAAATCATTGAATGGCAGGTTAATAGTTGTTCAGTTAACAGATGGGAGGTCAGTGATATCAGTGGGGGGGATCAAGGCCTGACATCTGGCTGCCAGATTTCAGTATCTGTGAATGTGGGAACATGTTCAGGTCAGGATACACTACACAGCAGGGCCTGAAAGCATTTCCCTTAGGAGAATTGTATCAGTGGTATGACAAGCATGCAGTTGTGT